>NC_065428.1:3958434-4263434 GCF_024362695.1 Pectinophora gossypiella | reverse complement strand
CCTTTATTCGTAACTTCTAAACGCCTCCATAGTGCGACTTGATTTTTATATCAATGATAGACCTAATTAAGAGGAATTTTTCAGTGTTGGTCACAAACCGCACTTTTGAGTTTTTTGGGAGAAAAAAAATAAAAACAAAAATCTGAATAAAATTGATAACTCGATAACCAGAGGTGATTCTCCAAAAATATAAACTGGAAAATATGCCTCTGCAGGTCCTTTATGAAACAATATTATTCCAAAAAAGATATCTTTATCAAATACGCTTACAGAATTTTTTTTAACTTTTTCTACGTCAAGGTTAAGACTTTTTCAAATATGTTTAATAAAAAAAGTATTTGAAATAGACTCGTGGCTGTTCTACTCATGCATTCAAAATGTATTTCTTGATCGATTTATGCGATAAACAGCATAGGGAAATTTTTTGAGTGATATGAAACACTGTGCTAAGGGTCGTCATATCCAGCTTACGACATCGTATCAACAGTGGCTGCAAGCTGTCTTTGATTAAGTATGGCTCTGCCCACCCTATTAGGGATTGCAGGCGTGAGTTTATAAAGTTTTTGCATGTATTGGTAAGAATGATTTTTCAAAAAGTCACTTACCTGGTTTTCATTGTAAGGTGACGATATAATCGTTGTGACGTTACTGTAGATTTTAATATACTCTGTGGCACAACCTATCGGTCATTTGGACGTACGATAAAGCGCTTAATACCTAACCTACTCTTTTAACCTTCACAACAACGGAGGTCATGAGCTCATGAGTTCTTATGGAAAATCTGTCTAGATAATTGACTTGGTAGACAAAACAATGAAGGTCGAAAGGTGCTTGCACCATCATAATCTCCCTAGCATTATCCCGTTTTTCACACGGTCCGCTTACCTAACCTGAAGATTTGTTAGGTCCAGTTTTTCATAGACCCGACTGCTTGTCTGACCTTCCAACCCGCGAAGGTAAAACCAGCCCAATACAGGTAAGGTCACATACCTCCGAAAATGCATGTATTGGGAATGTGGGTTCCCTCACGGTGTTTTCTTTCACCGCTGCGCACGTCAACGTGCACGTGTAAGTGTTTCATAAAGATAAATATTTAGTACTAGCTTTTGCCCGCGACTTCGCCCGCGTGGTGTGTTATAAAATAGAGATCTTTGTTTCTTAAAGTGGTTTAGATTTTTCATACAAAAGGATTTTCCCGCTAATTCCCGTTCCCGTGGGAATTTCGGGAATTCCTTTCTTAGTGCACCTCTACGGTACCTAAGCTACGTCCCGTCCTTATTTCAAGTGCCTACGTTTAGCCGTTAAGGCTGTGCGTTGATATGTCAGTCAGTCAGTTTCTCCATTTTATTTAGATAATATTAAAAATATTCAAAATTAATGCGAAATGTATAGAAACACAGTAGGTACCTGGAAAGACGTTCCATACCGGCGTACGTGTATGAAACGATCGATGAATGTGGAGGAAGCAAGAAAAGTGTGTCAGGATCGAAGCAAATGGAATACCATAGTCTGCTATATTGCTTTCTTAGATGAATTGCTTCGATGTCCATTTTAACCCCCTCAGGCCCTATCATATAACTGACCTACGCGAAGGCTGCGCCGTTGCCCTTGACAATCTTGACACAAGTACAGGGGCGAACCGATAAAACAGTAGTAACTTTTATCGAGTTATTTTGAGAATTATGAGTGTCTTATCGATTGCAAAATGTGTTTACCTGTTGAACTGAATGTAAGGGCTGAAAGCGGAGTGTATTATGAAAAATATAGGCATAGATAGTTACGAATACGAATAGAGTACGAATCGCAAAGAGGAAATTAAATCGGAAATATCTGACTCGGCAGGGACTTGAACCCATAGCTCGCGTCAAGCCGGGACGAGCGTGTTAACAATTACGTCACCGTCACCTCTTGTCCATGCGAAATGTTCTATCAACATGAGTTTTCTAAGCACGGTTAAATGCTATAGAACAAAAAATACCTATTATAGGTACAATTTCACCACCACCTCACACAAAGAACAAATAACACCTCACACAAACCATGTTCCTCTTCTAAAGATGTACAGTCACGAGCAATATCATGTATCCACTTTAGAACCCTGTCGCACTATCATATTATTTGACATTTAATGAGACTTACGGTTTTATTTGTCACAAAATTAATATGACGTGGTTTCAAAGTGTATGCATATTAGTACTCGTGACCGTACGCCTTTTTCATACGTGAACAAGTCTTTCTTCACGCCAAATCCCCAAATAGCCCAGTCATATTAGGTAAAAAAAGGGGTCAACCTCGGAATGAGAGATAATAAGCTATAAATTGGTATGGACCTTTGTTTTGTCGTTTTAAATGTTGTCTCAAAAGTCACAAATGATACCGTGTCCGCGTCTTAAGATATTGAAGGTCAAAGGTCATAAAAATTGTTTTTTTGTGAATATCTCGCTTCCTATTGCTTAAATGATATTTTTACCTATAATAAAAGTTGTAGAGTATAAAATTCTCTACAATTTTCGTTTCATGTTTTTTTTGATACGATCAACCGTTTTTGAGGTAGAGCGCAAAGAGTGCGCAGCGCACAGTTATAAATGGTCCAATGCAAGGTCAAGCGTGAGTTACGCTTATCAGTACGTGATATAAAGTCTATTATTTATTAAATTATTATAATTATTAAACAATGGCCATTATTTATGTGCTAATTATTAATTGTTGATATTTTATTAAAATCAGTAACTTAATTATTTATATTTAACTATTCAACTATAATGTATTATTAATTCTGGAATATATATTTTCAGTTAAAAAGGCAATAAGGGGATATATTTTATGTATATCTTTATTTATCATTAAATATGCCATACTATACATTTGTTGAAATGTCAGTTTAAATATCATAAGAATTTTTATTGGTTTTAATTATAATAAAATTGTGAATAGAAGCTAGTTATCTTCATCTTCTTCGTCGTCTTCTTCTTGTTGTCGCTCGAAAACGTTCAATTCATTGTCATCATCCTCATTATCGGTCATATTCATCTCCAAACCCTCCAGAATTTCAGGATCGTATGCGTTTTCTTCATCGGGATTACTTGGATATTGTGCAGCGTTCAGGCAAGCTTGTCCATTGCACTGGCCACAAGCTAAAGAACATAGTAGCCCTGATTTTCGACATCCACAGCGGGAACCACAACCATTTTTGCAATTGCAAAATATTGTATTTAGTAGTTCGGTTGGTGCTGGAGGTAATAACGTTCTTATGGGCTCCAGGATTTAATATTTTTATTTTATTAATTTAATAAATAATAGACTTTATATCACGTACTGATAAGCGTAACTCACGCTTGACCTTGCATTGGACCATTTATAACTGTGCGCTGCGCACTCTTCGCGCTCTACCTCAAAAACGGTTGATCGTATCAAAAAAAACATGAAACGAAAATTGTAGAGAATTTTATACTCTACAACTTTTATTATAGGTAAAAATATCATTTAAGCAATAGGAAGCGAGATATTCACAAAAAACCAATTTTTATGACCTTTGACCTTCAATATCTTAAGACGCGGACACGGTATCATTTGTGACTTTTGAGATAACATTTAAAACGACAAAACAAAGGTCCATACCAATTTATAGCTTATTATCTCTCATTCCGAGGTGAAACCCCTAAAATGACTGGGCTAAAAGGGATACTCTTGAAGACGAATGCCAAGTATTCGAAGATCGTCCTGACATAAAATGCGAACTTATTTTAATGACACATAAAGAGTTTTCGTCAGCGTACCAATAATTTGACTTGTCAAATTAGTATGCCAAAGATTTATACGACATGGCCCTTCTAGTATATAGGTCTATGTTTAATTGTATTTTTGTCAATTCTATTTCTGTATCTAAGTAGCTAAACTAGTCATAGCTATTGCATTCGTCAAGTGCGTGACAATGACATGGGTCGTTGTGGTGTCTTTAATTCTAATAGTTTTAAACTAATTTACACTAAATTTAACAGTTTTTGTTTGAAATTAAATGTAGGTTTAGTGTGTAATTTTGTGGAGTTTTATTGTGATGGTATAGTGTAAAATGAATATGAAAAAACTGTGGAGGAAACGCAAGAACTTTTTAAGAAGCCACGCTGTTGATTATGGTAATTTGATGTTTATTGTTTTATAAAGATCACGATCACATTTCTATATATTTGATTTAATTTCTTAATTAGTAATATAATAGCACTGATAAGGGCTTTTTGAATTTCGATACGTTATTACTAGTTGAAAGGGAAACCACTGCCCTATTTCCCTAAAAAAGTAGCATGGAGAATGCTACACCGACAAGAGCGTAGCTCTTAAATTAGTGTTGATTACTAGTTGGTTTAAGCCACTCATTTCATTATAATTATGTACGATATACAAGAGAAAAAGCTGAGAATAATCGGTTGTATCTTATCGTAATGTACGAATTATGTAACATGAATTGGCTGAGCGTGTTGTAAGATCTTTGCGTATGTTTTCATTGATCACTGTAAGGGCGTTTCGCACTACTCCGGTTCTTATCTTATCCAATCCGTTCTGATCCGGTCCGTGGTAGCCTACGCTCTATATCCGATATCTGTAAGTAATTTTATAGTATCCGTCATTCTCGGATTCGGATCGGATAAGAATCTGACTTACAAATTGTATTTTTACTAATAGACCTCTCAAAATATGCTTGCATGGAATTGGGTAGTTTCCTAAGTCAAAGATAAATTATGAAATTCTGATTATTATATAAAGACAGTTTTAAAGGTGACAAAAATGTCTAGTTTTTTCTTTTTAATTTCAATCAAGAAAATTATAATAATAAGTGCGACATTTTGTCAAGTTTTTCTATGACGTCACAGGTTGCTTTTTCATACAAATACAATAGTAATTTTGTGTTTTGACGTTTAGTAAAAAGTAACTGATTTGACTAGTTGGAAACTAGGCTATTCTGGCTTTTCGGCGGGAAACGTGAACGGGACAGTTGCTTTCTTCGTTGAGTAATCTAAATAATTAATACGAAGTGGTGTTTTGTGGTTAATGATCGCATTAAGTTAGTCGGAAGACATTCGCGAGTGTTATTATATTGGAGTATTCAATGAACAAAGTGTATCTGCCTATTTTCGATTCGTGCCGGGAAGCCGCTTCATAACTCAAAAGTTTGTGCGGACTTTTGAGTTAATTCGTTTGGGGTTCGGAGTAGGAGTCTACTCCGAGGGTGGGGGCTTAGGTTTCATCATCATCACCTTTCATCATTTCATTAATCATCAAGAAAAAAAATACGTCAGACATGGCTGTATGGTCATAGTTCCCTTTGCCTTACCCTTCGGGGAAAACTAAAACAAAAAAAAAAAACTAGGCTATTCTTACAAGTAAGAAGATAAGTATCTACATGCGTTAATGAATGTTGATATTGAGGTTAAGCAAAATGTATAGAAATAATTCAAATCTTTACACTTGTACCATGTGGTACATTGTAATTATTTTGTAGTAAAAAGATATTATTTTTATATCTTTTACTATACGTAATGTCTCTAAAGTCTAAGTATGTAGAAAAACGGAATATAAAATTCATTATGGTTTCCCCCATTAACGTTGACTGAAAAACAATGGATTGACATTGTTGTATCGATACAAAATTTAGTCATTATATCTACTGAGTAAAGGAAAATCAGGTAAAGTGTGTGTCGGACACGTAAATGAATTGTTTACTTACCACATCCCGCCGCTTTTATTGTCGTATTAAATGTTAGAAATTATAAAGTTCCGTTTTTGCCATATCCTATAGAGAACCATAAAAGTAAATAACAATGTTAGGGACGGAACTGAAAAGTATCGGCGTCCGAAGGACGTAATATACGATCCCGACGACCCGATGACTCTAGCCATAGAGGCAGTCAACCAGCTCGCGACACCAAACACTTCAGAACCCCGATACCGACCCCGCCGGCGTGGTCGACGATTTCCCTCATTCAGCGCTTATCGCTATCTACCCACTAGGGTCGATTAATTCTTTCAAATATGTTTCCTCTCAGACGACGCCCTGAGCCGAGGTTCGCGCCCAACTGGGCACCCTTAGGCCTGTTGTCTTAAACGTTGTACCGGGTGAGAGCTTTCAGCGCTCCCCATCTGTCCGGCCAAGTAGTTAATGGCATCTGCGGCAAATCTACAATAAGTCACGTCAAAAAAAATTACAATGTAAATGTATGCCTATTGATTTTTTTTTGCAAATGAGACAATAGTACTAGTAAACACATGTGACGCAAAAGCTGACTTTTAAAAAAAAGATAAAAAATATTCTAGAATGTTAGGTACTGAATTATTCATTTTTAATTTATTAAAAATAAAATAAATAAAATAAAATAAAAAGAGTTTATTTCGGACATGTTCCATAGTGGTTAGTAACAAGCAATAAACAACTTAATCTAGTGTTAGTAATAGAACGATAAAAATAAAATAACATTTACACACGACACGGCTCGACAATTATAAACAACAAGAAAACGTACACATTAACACAACACATTACTAATAAGCAGGTTCCCACCGCCTGGTCACCGGTATCTGCAAGTCCACTTCAGTATGTAAGCGCATCCAGTGGCCCAGCAGTGGGGAGTCCCACCTATCAGTCAACACGCTCAGAATGCCGTTTGAGCTGGAACGTAAGCGCCTCAATAGCGATGCACACCTCTTCCTAATAATTGCAAAGAAACAATCTGTATTGTGATCGGCAAACATTTTTGACGCACTGCAAAAACGCGGCAGCCCAAACAGCACCCTGAACGCGTTATTGTATTGAACTCTCAAGGCGCCGTATGAACTCCGCGTATATTCAGTCCACAGACTGCACGTGTAGAAGGACTGGCAGTACGCTTTAAAAAGCGTCACCTTAACCTGTTTAGTACAACGTGCAAATCTGCGAGCCAACATATTGCATCGCACAGCCAGCGCCCTGCGCTCCCGTTCAATATCCACATTATCGCTCAACGTATCGGTCACCCAATGCCCCAGATATTTAAACATATCCACTTTCTTCATCTCTGTACCGCATAAGGTGACTGGCGGTGTGGAATAAGTTTTAGACCCAGCTTTGAATATTAGAAATTCACTTTTGCTAACATTATATCTGAGCCCGTGGGATTCCGCGTACGCCTCGCAGATGTGTAGCAGTCGCTGCAATGCACCAATCGAGGGGCTCAACAGCACCATGTCGTCAGCATAACTAATATTGTTTACAGAAACCCCGTCGATGTGACATCCCACGTTGGTGCTGTTCAGCTCCTCGATCAATCGGTTCATGTACAAGTTGAAGAGCTTGGGTGAGGTCAACCCCCCCTGCCTCACCCCGCACTCCAACCTATACATGTCCGAATGCACACCTGCCCACCTTACACTATTCCTCTGATTACTGTACCAATATTTAAATATTGAAACAATGTCCAGAGGCAGGGTCGTGTCGTTGACCATCTTTTTCCACAGTACATCATATGATACCAAATCAAATGCTTTTGAAAGGTCTAGGAAGCAGGCAAAAACTGGCGTGTTTCTCTCCGTGTAGTACTGCACAGTTTGCTTGAGACACAGGATCGCACTTTCCGTAGACAGGCTAGGCCTAAAGCCAAATTGATTGTCCTGCAGCTCAATATGCGCTCCCAAATGTTTGTCAAGCAAACTGTCCAGTACTTTCGCTATTACAGTGGCAAGTGAGATAGGCCTATAGTTTCCTAGGTCCGAAGCATCACCGGTCCTATTCTTCATTATGGGTACGACTAGTGTATACATTAAGTCGTCAGGTAGGTGGCAATGACTGATACATAAATTAAAGAAGAGTGCCAGTACCCTTGGAAGATGTACTCCTGCGTATTTCAGGTGCTCGATGCTGAGGCTGTCATGTCCTGGGGACTTCCCTCTGACCATTCCTTTAATGACACCTGCTACCTGCTTAGCTGAAAAACGTACATGTTCCTCCGTTTCATGACAGCTCTCAGCAACGTGCTCCCGAGACGCCTGCGACTGAACTCGAAAGTGACGCTGAAACTTATTTGCGATATCGCGTGGGTCACTCGTACCAGCCACGCTCACAGGAAGACTCGTCTTAGGGTTCAACCTATTGGTACCTTTCCAAAACTTTCCAAACTGCTTTTTAGTGTGATGTTGTGCAATTATATCAAGTTTTATTTGTTTTTCATTATCTTGGCAGTACTTTAACTTAGCCTTAAATGTTTTTCTTGATTCACACATTTTACTATGAAAATATCCCGAACTAGGTTTACCATACATTAACCATGTCTGATACCAATGCCGCGCCTCCCTATGAGCGCCGCCGACATGCTTGTTCCACCCAGGAACACACTTATATCGTCTGTTACCCTCAGCGCCCTTGTAAGTTAATTCTGCAGCCTTCGATAAAATACAAACAATACTGTGGTACATGTTATCAAGTATTAACTTATGACTTCCATCGGAACATGACTTGTTAGCGCAGTGTACAAATTCAGACGAAAAATCTACGTCTTTTAGTTTTGAATGACAAAACCCATGATACCTATCTATCTGACCATCATCTCTCTCACCCCATTGTACTTTATTTAGCGAATTGTAAGAAGGCACCGTTTTAGGTTTAATAGCTTTAATATTGCATTCCACTAAAAATGGAGTGTGATCAGACCAATAGACACCATAAACAACAGATACTTTCAACACAGTGTCTCGCGCCGCGGCCGTCACCACACAGTGGTCTAACCATCGCCGCCTACCGTTCGCGTCACTCACAAATGTGTAGGTATCACTTGGTAATAACTCCATATCAATACATGACCACGACTGTTCATTACAAAAGTTTAAAAGTTCGGTGGTAAATGACTCACCGGGATGCGCGTTGAAATCCCCGAGAACGAACACTGTTTCCACATCATTACTCTCAACAATGGCGTAGATTTCACTCAAACAATTGGTGAATTCTATTAAATTTTCTGCCCTTTCATATGGCATATACACCGTAATAATCAAAAACGCACGATCACTTTGTGTAATTTTAATAGCGGCGAGACGCGTACTCTTACATTCTAACACCGAGACACAAGGAAACACCGCCTTCCGCCATAATAAAGCAACTCCACCATACGGTCGGCCGCTAAGTACTCCGACAGACGTGTCCACGGACGAGTTGCCTGTGAACGCGAAGTTGTCGTCGATGCTCCCCAGAAACTGGATGTCGTGTGGTAGAAGCCAGGTCTCTTGCAGCGCAACTATATCTGCGGTGCGACACAGCGATCTCACACAGTTTACCGACCTCATCACATTTTTACAGTTAAAGCTTATCATTTTAGTTGTACCAGCCATTACTTGTGTAGATTTTTACTCGTTTGCCCAGCTTTAACACTTCTTTTTTCACCAAAATCTACAAAACGTCGATATGCGATCCCTTCCGGCCAGAAATCATTTTTTAAAAACATTTCCAAGCTTTGTTTGGGAACAAAAACTTTGTAGGCGTCATAATCCTTCGTTACCTTCATAGACATTTTTACTAACGTGACGGCAATGTTGACTTTTTTCTGTACGTAGTTAATGACATCACACACTGTCGTGGCCTTCGAAACATTGTAAATATAAATAGGGACCTTAATATCGGCAGCTTTAAAGTTAGTGTTTTCTTCGACCGCGGCAATACCCCTATTAGCCGCAAAACGGTTCCTCTTCCTATTTTGAACCACCTTCCACCTTCCATCATGAGACTTCGTCTCCACACACTGCGAAACATCTGATGTTTTCGTTTTTATTTCGTTTTGTTCTGGCACGATCGGGCCGGCCGTGTGTCGATGCGGCGCGGGCGCAGGCGGTGTGCATACATGACTCATCCTCGTCGTACCGGTGGCGGCGGTTGCTAACGGTCTATCAGCTGTTTCGGCGACGTCATCGGTCGTTGATATTCTTACAATTTCCGCCGGCGATTTTATTTCTCTGCTACCGTCTATTAAAGAGATGTTACTGCAAGTGTTTCGTGGTGAATGAAGACGATCCTCCAACACATCTTGCTCGACATGAGCTGGAGGCAAACCCACGGGACCACTGTCGTATTCAAAACTGTCCACCAGACACGCTCCCCGTTTAAAATTAACTTTATTAGGGAAATTATTAACAATAGACGATCTCTTTAGATTCTCAATATCCAGCTTTAATTCCTCTAATTGCTTATTGGTGACATATTTCTCCGTTATATAGTCTAAATCATATCGCATCTTTAAATTATCTTTAAGTAGCCGGGTGACGTCGACGTGATCAAACGTGACAGGGGGTAATTTATGAAGCTCTCGAGCGACGAAAATTGGGATTTCCTCAGGACGTAATTCCTTGAGAACACATATGATATCGTCGATATCCCTGAGGGTCTTCCCCTGCCTCCTCCTTATCTTCTTCCGTTTTGTAGTCGATATGGAGTCAAATAGAAGATCCTTAGCAATTTTTATGTCACTTTCCGAGAACCCCGTAGCACACAGACGGCCGAGACTCTCCTCATCCATGACTTCAATTTTATTACTTATGAAAGCTAACACCTCATTTATAACAATGTTACACGACGAACATTTATTACCCATCCACTGATTTTTGATGTATAAGTATGTCTAAATATCGCCTATAACTATCAAAATACAGCGAGCAGACAAAATGCGTACAAAACAGTGCACTTCAAAATAAATAAATAACCAATAGTGGCGTGACATACATGAGACGTAAATCGCGTGCGTGCATATCTTTACGCGTCATAATAGCGAGATAATTCTCACAAGCAATTTACATTTCATTTTGCCTTCTTTTGCATATATTGCTGAGTAACTATGAAAATGTATATTCGAACTATTCACAGGACAAGTAATGTATCGAAGAGTAAATGAAAATTGTAGAAATGATAAAGTAGACTGTATATGAATTAGTTTTCCGAGGGTGTGAGCGAACCGCGCCTCCAGTCGTAAGTGTTGTTTACGGGGGAAACGACGCGCCTTCGATATTCGAATTTCGCGCGTATTTAGTTACTTTTTTCGGGCAGTGTTGTGATTTTATAAGGATTTTAAAAATGGCGGATGATGGTACGGTTTTGAGATTTTAGTTTTTAGTACATTATTATAAAAGAAGGGTCGAGTAGGTACATTTGTAACTTACTAAAATTTTCGTACTATAATAGCACTAATAAAACTTCGCGTTAAGCAAGCACGATTTGTAGATAATAATCATGTTTTTTCCTCAAACTCGAATGTACTAATCTAGGTTGCATGATATGTTATTTGGAAGTATAATTTTCTTGTTTGTAAATATAGGTAAAATGTTTTTCAGTTAGGACAATTTTTCAAGCCTTAGAAAATATCTAGGTACTTACGTAACTCTTAACAATAGGTACTTACCTAGATAGAGTTTATGTTGTCCAGACTATTTGCAGACGTATTTAAACCTATATATTTTTTTAATAAGTTAAGTTTTGGGCTGAGCGTTTGAAGCGAACTTTATTTATTTCCAAATAAAAGCAGAAAGGTGTTATTTTAACTAGTTTGACATAGTGTTTCTGTTAGTATGTCATTAACTACTATACCGATTTCGATGTTGTATTTTTCTTCAATCAAAAACTAATTATTGTCAATTTTCCTTACTGAGTACCTATTCTTTTTCATAACTTCAATTGTGGTATTAGAAGTATATTTTCTGAAGGGGAAATATAACTTGCCATCTGTGCTTTAAACTACTACCTATATTTTAATATATTTTTAACCCCGTAAGTCCAGACTTACATGTCACTCTTAGTGGAAAATTTTCCGACAATTTTCTTATGCCATTGTAAAGATTAAAATGTATTTGTTAATCTATGTTTTTATCTTGGCTTAGCTTTATTGTATTTAATTTAGATAAGGCTGTCTTAATAGCTGCCAATATTACTTTATTGTTACTATAAAGGATATATGTCAAGAAGATGTTATGTTGTAATATTTTTTAAAGTGTTCTTGGAAGAAACATTACGGTGATGGTTTTAAAGATTACCCCAAACATATTGATAACGCGCGAAAAACTTCTTAGTCTATGAAATCAGAGTAATAAAATGATATAGTTGAACTTCATTATTACCGACTTCAAAAAATAAGGTTATCATTACTCTGTGTCGTAGAATCCCAATATATCCCAATTGGGGTAGTCAGAGGTATCCATCTCAAGATGAATTAATTTAGTACACACACCCTACCAAGCTTCTGTTATCTTCTTTATGTATACAATTATGTTGCTACCTATATTGCTTCTCTATATTTTGATCAGAATAATACTGGGTTGAAGATGTAATTGCGCCTGGGTGTAAGAAACGTCATCATTTATACCCAAAAACAAAAATAAATGATCCATATGTCTGTTATCCATGAAATTAGAAGTTTAAACGAAGGAAAAATCTATATAGCGAAATCTATATTGTTTTTGAGGAAGGTAGGCTGAAAAAAAAAGGTTGAAAGGGAAGTCAAGGAATTGGCCTTTGATAGACTGGAATGGAAAAAGCTACACCGACAAGAGCGTGGCTCTTAAATTGATGATGATGAGCCTGGAAAGTTCCGCATCCCTTAGCACGGTTTTATAATAACCACCTTATTAAGAGATTTCGGATACAGAAACAGTAATATGGACATGCATCACCATTGTATCCCCAAAGGGGTAGGCAGAGGTGTATAGTATACACGTCCACTTCTCATATTTAAGTCCCATATAAATAAAGATAATTTGTGTGCAATAAAAAAAAAATAAACAATGTGATACAAATCCCGATAGCTGATACAAATCTCTCCCCCCCCATCTGTTCATAAAATTAATACTGATATTAAACGGAGGTCAATTACATCAATAAAAGTGACTCAACTCGTTCTAACAGGTAATTTCCCTTCGCAGATTTATGTACTAACACACACACACGTTTTTCATTCATATTTTCCTTATTGCAGTCACCGCAAGGCTAGACTTTAGCGTATACGAGTACATAGGTACATAGTTTGATATTATCCTTACCTCTTTAATACTTATCCAGCACGTAAGATTCCTTATTTGTAGGGCTCCGACCTCAAAAGGAAAAACGGAAGGTGTTACAACACAAATAAAGAATAAAATCCGATAATCGTTAATTCACGATAACGAATCATGGAGGTCCGGGTTGGTGTCGAAATTACTTTGTGAGACTGTCCTTTGTTTGGTAAAGACTTTACAGGCTTGAATCACCTGAGTGTCTGAAAAAATATTATTATTCCGTGCTTCTCGCATGTTAAGCCGTTAATCAAGGATATTAGCCGTAAAAACACCTCAGCAGTGGAGCAGCGTGGTGGAGTATGCTCCATACCCCCTCCGGTTGATTGAGGGGTGGCCTGTGCTCAGCAGCGTGTATAGGCTGTTATGTAATCGTTAATTGATTGTGACATCACAAAAACTTTTTTTGCATTACTAACTTATTTGCAGTTGTTATACTAATCGCCGACGCCGACGCTCAGTGGGTAGGCCCGCTACAAGGTGGACCGACGATCTGGTGAAGGTCGCGGGAAGCCGCTGGATGCGGGCAGCGCAGGACCGATCGTCGTGGAGATCCTTGGGGGAGGCCTATGCCCAGCAGTGGGCGTCGTACGGCTGATGATGATGATACTAATCGCGACCTAAGGCCATGTACGGACACGACGGTTTTTCAACTGAGAAAAATATGTTTTTGTGAAACTTTGTCAAACTTATCTATATAAAACTAAACTAACTTATCTATATCGATGTCTGGATACAATAGTTTTTCAACGGCAACGTCAAAGGCGAATGCCAATATGTACAAATCTATCTGCGAAATATCACTATTAGGAAGAATTTCAGAAATTATATTATTATTGATTTTATTTTCTTCATACTTTGCAGAGCGTGATTTTTCCGTAGTCGGGTTTTAGTTTTCAAACTTAGATTTTTCCATAACAATCTTAAGGTTTAATATCAATTGTACCTACAAGTCGGCATCTTATAATTTACGCCACTACTCATCTCCACTGGGTATCCACGGGCGTTAAGCTCTGTTTGTACTAAGTAATTAATTTTGTTGCTGAAAGAATTAGTTATGGTACAAACTGAAGAACCAAGGTCACACCACGGTTTTCCGGATCTTCATCTTGAGAAAGAAATGGCGTGACGACCTTGACGTCTACCGGAAGAATTAGCTGATGTAACAACTACATAAGCTCACGACTGTATCCCGATTGGGGTAGTCAGAAGTACATCCATTGCAAGATGAAGTATGGTCCCCATGCCCACGAGCTTTCTTTTCGATTTTCTTTCTCGATTGACCGATGTACCTACATACGATTTAAAAAAAAACCGGTAAGTGTAACTTTGCCGTTGTCTCTAAAAAAACGAAATAACTCGCTATTATTAATATTCGTTTATTGCAAAATTTGCAGTCACAATTAGTTTACCAACTGCAAATAAATTTGTAATATGAACGTAAGGTTGGAATTTTCTGCCCGCTGTTTTCAGTAAAATAAAACTTAGACATCTTCAACTCAAGAATAATAAGGCACTTTCTAGGTAAGCATGTCCCAACCTCGAAAACATCGTCAAAAAATTGTCGCCTTTAACTCTCGCCAACTTTTTTTGTCCTTCGCTTGTCTTAGGTTTATAAAGCGGTCAATATAGTTGATTTCTGTGGTTATACACTTGGTAAGTTCCCTACAATCTTACGCGAGGCAAGGCTCATGTAAAGCTATCCGGTTACGTAGGTACTTAATTACCTGTTTACGCTCTTTTGCAGCTTTATCCTTGTTATTTAGTATCCTTTTAGGCACATTGGTTTTTAATAAATAATTGTAAAAACAACAGCCTTTTATACTTTTATGTTAACCTTCTTTTACCTGCGCGTCCCCTTGAGAGAAATCGGGGTGGTCAGACCACGGTACCTTATAGGGAAAACCGCGTAAGTTTTTTGAAACATCATATCCGAATGTGACGAGGTTGTTGACAACACAGATAAAAAGGCGCGTTCTTATTTTGCAAAAATAAAATATAGGATAATGATAAACTAACATATCCGACATCTTTCATATTTCATTGTTACAATGCTGCTGAATCCTGTAGACACCATCTAATTAAGTTATACGTGTCTTTTTCTTACCCCCTGAAAAAGAGAGGGATGGGTAATCGACAGGCATAAAATTTATGTAACACATGTCAATTTTAGGCAGAAATTTAATTTAAAAAATCATTCCAATATTTTATATTGGCCAATAACCCGTCAGAATTAATCTTTCGAACGCCGGAACGCGGATCTCGACCAGACACAATGTAAAATCTATTGTGTCTGGTATCTCGGCATATGAGAGGTTAAGTTGACAGCACGCGTCAAGCGGGTTGTATATGAGCGAGATGCCTATTTTATTCGCCCAGGTTATTCATTCATTTACTCATTCTTCCTAAAATTAACAGTTGTCAATCATCCGTCCCTTTCCTTTTCGGCGGATAAGAAAATGACGGGTATAACTTAAAATAAAATTAGGATGTGTCTGCAGGAATCGGGGCCATTAAAACTGTTAAGTAGTCAATTGCATCACACGTCTCTCTTTGGACTTACCTACTAAGTAGGTATGTATAGTACAAAGATCAACAGTAGATCATTATCCAGTCATCATGATTGTGATACACACATGACACTCATGTAAAGTCATCAGTCAGCTTTATTGCACTCAACACGTGGCCCTTAATAGACTGTAATGTGATTTAAATTGTCAATTTTACGGTATTCGAGTTGGACTAATTGCTGCGATTACTTTTAACATTCATACATAAACTCACGCCTAAGCAGACTGTGGTATTCCATTTGCTTCGATCCTGACACACTTCTCTTCCTCCACATTCATCAATCGTTTCATACACGCACGCCGGTTCAGAGTAGATCGTACTAAACCTTTTCTAA
This sequence comes from Pectinophora gossypiella, assembly GCF_024362695.1. Taxonomy (NCBI): domain Eukaryota; kingdom Metazoa; phylum Arthropoda; class Insecta; order Lepidoptera; family Gelechiidae; genus Pectinophora; species Pectinophora gossypiella. The sequence continues at coordinate 4,247,488 of NC_065428.1, read as the reverse complement.
GGACATCTCCAATTTGGCCAATATACAATCAAAGAGCCAAAGATCAGTCACTGACCCCAGCGAATTATTTGTAAACAGAGGTGATATTATGAATCATTAGTTGTCTTATATAACATTTATGTTTTTGTAGGTGTTTTTGGTCTATTACCAACCCGCATTTGAGCAGGTGGAGTATGCTCCATACCCCCTCCGGTTGATTGAGGGGAGGCCTGTGCCCAGCAGTGTACGTACAGACGTATACGTATATAGGCTGTTTATGTAGGTGTTTTTGGTCTATTACAGAAACGACATGTAACCAGGAGGTCTTGAGTGCAACCAGTTCATTCATTACTTTGTAAGAAACTGATTGTACTTTTGCAGCTTATCGTTTGTCCTTCTAGGACTGATTACTTTTAAATGTTTTTTTTTTATTATGATTACTTTTAAATGGTAATAAAATCTCACGTATTTATTACGTTTCGTATTTCCCCTTAAGACGTAGTTTAAACCGAAATGCATAATAAAATAAACCCCGTTTAAAGTGCTGTTCTCGGGAATGTTCCCAATTTGTTTGACTTCTTGCCACGCAAGTTATAATGGCACAAGATGATATTTTAATATATTTACGCGGAGCTCCGTGCATCGTAAAGTTTGCAAACGAGTGGAGTGCAAAGTTGAAGTATGAGCTACTTGCTCATACTTTTATGCCGCGCGTCCGCGCCCCCTTGGAGCTTTCAACCTCTTTCTTCTATTCAGAGAAAAAAAGAAAGAAAGAAGGTAACGTTTATTATAAAGGGACACCACAGGAACAAATATAAAACAAAACACGGAATAACACATAACTTACAAGAAGAACAACTTACACAAGAGAATACAAATAAATAGACAGTAAACATTAAGAGACATTGTAATAGTATATGGACTGGTCAACAATGGTGGTGTCCTTTATAAAAGTCCTTACTCAGCACAAGCCGCGGCGCGAGCCACGACGCTGGTATTCTGTGACTCTACCATTTTCATTTGCCTCATAAACCTATATTAAAAAAATGACCTATACTAACTTAAACAAAATATTACATGTAAGCCGAAATGGTCAATGAAAAACCCCCTATCGCGGTTTTTACGACCAACACCCACAATGCCGCCAAACACCACACGTCCCTTATCTGTCCTCATTATCGCAAATATCTGTTAAGTATGTCTTCGATCATATCTGTCCTGACACTAACTGATACCCCGACGTTCCTTTCCGATTATTTTGTATGATATCGTATCATTATAGCACAATCAGACAAGAATACATACATAGACTCATATGCTTAATTTCTCCCACAAGATATAGACAATATTTTGTTGTCAATATAGTACGAGTACATACAATATTTTGAATTTGTCAGTGAAGCTTCATCATCACTAATTTAAGAGCCACGCTCTTGTCGGTGTAGCATTCTCCATGCTACTTTTTAAGGACAAATAGGACAGTGGTTTCCCTCTTACCTTCTGCCCCGCAGTACTGTGTTTTACGCGACTGTGATGGCGCCCAGAGTAGTCTATTTCAAATGGCCTCCGCCTCATGTGAATCTTATGTTATTTAAAAAAAGCTTATTATATATGTTAATGATTATTGTCTAAATGATAAAAATATTAAATAACTTGTAATGTTCACCTACATTGATGTAAAAGATGTGTTGCTGTTACAGTTCTTGTCATTTCTTCTCCTCAGCCAACACATTGCGAAATGACGTAGATTCAAAAATGTTAAATTGACCTACAAGTTTGTCCATGATAATTACGTTGAATAAATGATTCTGATTTCTGATCAAGAGATAACTACTTATTAGGATAGCTACATACTAATAAATGGTCAATATGGTCTAGTGGGACACCAGCTTGTTTCTCAATCGGGGAGCGCCGTTTCGAACCGCGGCAGCGGACTTGCACCAATGAGTTATTAATTTATCATAAGTGCAGTTTTGACAAACTCAATTGGTTCGACCATTACAGATGGAGATACGGCTCATCGCTTATCACGTTGGTCTAACAGAAAGCTCGGTGAGGTGTGGGCACTTAGTTCATCTAGCGATGGATGTACCTCTGACTACTCCAATTGGGATATAGTCTTGTATATGTTATATGTACTATTAAATACTTGAGTTTGAATTTGTTTTACATCATCAATTTCAAAATAAATTATAAAAGTCTTATTACTAAATAAAGACTGATCTAGGACTAACAAAAAAACATTTGCCTAGTGGCAAATCTATTTAACATATTTTTGAATTCTAATCAAGAAAAACGTAATAATAAGTCCCGACATTTTATCACGTTTTTCTGTGACGTCACACTGTGCTATTTCATACAAGTTCCATAGTAATTTCGTGTTTTGACGTTTAGTAAAAAGTAACTGATTTGACTAGTTGGAAACTAGCCTATTGTTTTTATTTGTCTGTTTTGCTAGATATATACACTTCTCATCAAAAAAATCGAAACACTTCCGTTTTCATTGTTTCTGTCCGAATTTAACACAAAAAAGAATTCATACGATGAAAAAAAATACATAAATGTATAGCTGGCAGTTTGGCCATTACAGTAATAAGCGAAAATTCTAAATTCAAAATTAGAATTTCATTTGTTTATCTTATTAACGAAATGAATCACTGTTTTGAGACAAATGTGTGTTTAGGGTTGGAGTACATTTAGCGTTTAAAAACTAAAAATTGGCGCCTATCCTTAAACTTTTTGTTTTTTATTTCAATACTGTGACTTTAGGACGTCTGAAAAAAGGTTTTTTTTCTAAAACGTATGGATACTTCGCCCACAGAAGCCGCCCAAGTTGTGGCATTGCTGGATTCTGGCCTTAGTCAGCGTGTTGTGGCTGCAAGACTGCATCTAAGCCTGTCATCTGTTCATAGAGTCTATAAACGTTATCGGGAGACTGGTTTGTTCACGCGCCGTTCAGGATCTGGCAGGAATCGGGTCACTTCTGAGCGAGATGATCGATTTATTGTAACAACTTCTTTAAGAAATCGACGCCTTAACGCTTTTCAACTGCAGCAGCGGCTTCGTGTTGTACGAAGGGTGGCTGTAAGTGACTCTACAATTAGAAGAAGGTTGAAGGATCGTGGACTGGTACCGCATAAGCCAGCAAATGGGCCGAAATTAACTGCAGACCATCGAAGAGCGCGCCTTAACTTTGCAAGTGAGCACCTAAATTGGTCATACCTACAGTGGAGCAAAGTTCTCTTTTCTGATGAGTGTAAAATTATGCTGTATGGTAACGACGGAAGGAACAAGGTCTACAGAAGAGACGGAGAACGCTATGCACAATGCTGCATTGAAGAAAAGGTCAGCTATGGTGGCGGTTCGTGGACGGTTTGGGGAGGAATCAGCGCCGACGGTAAGACAGAGCTTGCTTTCGTGTCTGGGCCACGTCTGCCTGCACTAAACTGTCATCGGTACGTCGAAGAGTGTCTCGAGCCTCATGTGATGCCCTATGCACATTTTATTGGCAACGGCTTCATATTCATGCACGACAATGCTAGGGCTCACACCGCGGGCGTCGTACGAGATTATCTTAACGAAGTCGATATCTCTATTATGGAATGGCCAGCAAGAAGCCCGGACATGAATCCCATTGAACATCTGTGGGATGAATTAAAGAGACGAATTCGAGCAAGAGATCCTGCCCCAGAAACACTTAGCCAGCTGCAAGATGCAATCCAAGAGGAATGGGACAATATACCACAGCATGTGATCGTGACTCTCATCCGATCGATGAAGAACCGTATGGAAGCAGTAATTAGAGCTCGGGGAGGGAATACAAGTTATTAAATAAACGTTTTTTAGCTTTTTTTTTCATTTACGTGTGTTGTTTTATCCATTTCCTTTATACTCCATACGGAATAAAAATGACTCATTTAACAAAATACGAAACCTATGAAAAATTCATTTAAATTTAGAACATTAACATTAAGATTTGATAAGCTCATATTACTCACTATTAAACGACATTTAACATTTATTCCTAAATGTACACATTTTTCTGATAATCCTGACAAAACGTAAACTTGCAAGGTGTTTCGATTTTTTTGATGAGAAGTGTATATATACAATTGTAGATATGTTTTATGTTAGCGATTGAAAGAATTCCACGAATCAAATGATAAGACTATCAAATTGGACTTTAAACGCTTGTTTGGAGTTTTTTTTAAGGTCAATTAACGGGAATGCAGAATTGTATTATCTAGCATAACGTAGTATAGCGTCACGCCTGTATCCCCAAAGAGGTAGTCAGAGGTTTATAGTATAATTGTATAAACAACCACTCCTAGCTAGCTATCTTTTAAGTCGCATGTAATGGGGGGCGAGCCTACTGCCATTAACCGGGCACAAATCCTGGAAATTAAATGATGTAAATTATTTATAATAACGTGAATTTAAAATAAAAAAAGTCTAATTTCAGTGGTTTAGAGCCCCGGATTGTAATTCGTGATATTACGATGTAAATCACGCATTCTCCGAACAGGGCTATGACGGATTTGGTTATCTAGCATAAATATAATATATATTTATTATAGACTTGATTGGCCAATTATTGGTCAGCAAAAATTTAGTATCGATCGCCATCGACTCGCAAAGAAGAAGATAGACTTGACGGACAAAAGGTGTTGAAAAGAAATTTAGGTAATACATCATCATCTTCCTAGCATTGTCCCATTTTCATGGGGTCCTCTTACCTAACCTGAAGATTTGACAGGTCCGGTTTTTTTCAGAAGCCACTGCCTGTCTGACCTTCCAACCCGCGAAGGGAAAATCAGCCCACTACAGGTTACACATACCTCCGAATGCATTTCTCGGGAATGTGGGTTTCCTCACGATGTTTTCATTCACCGTTGAACACGTGATAATCATTTATGATCTAAACATGGATTCGAAAACAAATTCGACAATCATTGGTTTGGCCTGTGCTGGATTCGAACCTGCAACCTCAAAGTGAGAGGCATGCGTTCTACCGACCGGCTACTACGGCACTAAAGTTAGGTATACAATTTAATTAATGTTATAAGTAAGGCTTCATTCAATCAGTGGAAGTCTCTAGATGGACTCTAGAGTACATTGAATAGTCGATGAATATTCTATTTATTCTATTCTATTTTCTTGTTTGTGTCTGCATCGTTCAGAAACAATGATTCTGCCAACGTTCAAGAGAAAATACTTAACATTAAAATATAGTTTTGATCGGTTAAATTAAAATAATCTGTGGATAGTAATCAAAATAAATCTGTGCCAATCTCTCTACGAATTACCAACATAACATAAAGAACCTACCTATATACGTCCTTTCTGTGGGCACAGGCCTCCCCTCAATCAGCCAGAGTGGGTATGGAGCATACTACGTTGCTCCTCTGCGAGTTGGTTGAGGTGTTTTACCGCTAAGGCTAATAATAGCCGGGACCAACGGCTTAATAGGCTAGTTTCCAACTAGTCAAATCTGTTACTTTCTACCAAACGTCAAAACACGAAATTGCTTTAGAATTTGTATGAAAAAGCACACTGTGACGTCATAGTAATACGTGATATACGTATTTTGATTAAAATTCGTAAATAAATTGAAAAAAAAAATTCTAGTTTTAGATCTGTCTTTATTTAGTTATCAGAATTTCATAATTATCTAGAACCTAGTACACGACCCAATTGATAACTTGGCAAGTAGCTTTACAAAATAAAGTTGAAACCCATAAGATAATTTAATGCGTAAACGTAATAAAAATAATGTACCTATAAGGTTCCTTTTCGCCTTGCTGGTAAGTCTATCCGGCATTTGTCTAGCATATAAGCTATCTGTTAGTTTAACAGCAAGTTTCAAAACAGCCTCCGTGGTTTAGTTGTTAGAGCGTTAGGCTCACGATCTGAAAGTTCGGGTTTCATTCCCGATGGGGACATTGTCGAAATCACTTTGTGAGACTGTCCTTTGTTTGCTAAGTACATTGCATGAATCACCTGATTGTCCGAAAAAGTAAGATGATTCCGTGCATTGAAGGGCTATTAGCCGTAAAAGCTCTTCCGCTAAACCGTGGTGGCGTACGCGGTTAATTGTGGGGAGGTCTGTGCCCAACAGTGGGACGTATATGGGCTGTTTGTTTATGTTTATATTATGTTTGAAAATCCTAGTATTTATTTAGAGTTTCGAGTAAGTTTATGCGACTCGAGGCCATGGTAACGTCTATCGCCTCTTTAGTTTCGGCATATGATTTTGGAAGTAGCGCGCGCGAATAGTAAAAAGCAATTTTCTTTAAGCCATTGCCAAGTAAATTAGCTAGTAAAGACCTTGGGAACATCCCACAACTTGGCACAGGCCCCTTGTCTGCAAGGGGTTTGGATATTACATCATTGCGGATTGGCGCAGTTGGGCCAAATGTCCAAATGGATTATGATTTCAGTGAGAGGTTTCAAGTCGCCTAGGGTTTCACGTTCGATAATATATACCCATTCCACGTAGCACATCAAGTGGAATTTCCTGTATTCAGTATTCGTTACGATGTCACTTATACATACAGGTAGTACATACAGGTAGCCATACAAGTAGGTACCTATGGATTTTAAGTAACATCGTAACAAATTATAGAGTCATTATTAATATTGACTATTTCTACTGATTGTTTTTGGCTTTGCATGTAGGAAGCTATCCAATTTAGAGCCAAGCCTCTAGTAGTAATTTATGTGGTACAAAATCAATTAGATTAATAATATATTAATTACATAATATTGTATGTCAGAATATGACTAAATGTGCTGAACCATAATACTTTCTTCACTATGTATGTATTCACTATGTAACCACATTTACTACAATAAATTTCATTTCATTTCATTACAGACCATGATTCTGAGTTAGCATCAAGTGGAATTTCCTATCGGAATATTAATGAACTTTTTTGTGTTTTTTTTATTATTTTCAGTTCCATACTTTTGCGATGGAAAATTCCACTAGATATCAACTCAGAATCATGGTCTGAATCATCCCTCAAAGTTTTCGTTACGATGTCACTAACGCCCTGTACATAATATGGTTTTGTTTTATCTACATTTGGTCATTAATGCTATGTAGGCGTGGATTAAACTGTGTTAGATTACTTTATTACCAACCGGATACTCGATAATTGCTTATCGTCACATTATAGACTTTCTTATGCACTAGGCTACTTCACAACCTAGTCAAATGAGATACATTTAAACGTCAAAACGAAAGTTTTCTTCGGAGTTTGTAGGGAAATACTGTCCTGAGACGGCAGAAATCCTGAAAACCCGTGATGTCAATGAGGGACATAACATAACAAATACTTACAAATACTTTCCAGGCTACGATTCCTCTAAAATAATATAAATGGCGCTGTCGAGTTTTTTTTTTTGTGATTCGTCGTTGACGTCGCTAACCGAATCACATTCGCGAATCTGATTTGCCACTTTTACTATTGTCAATAAGACACAAATTATTTTAGCAAAAAATTGCAGATAGCTAAGTTAGTTTGCAAAGTCAGACACGAATTACCTATTTTTTCATTACTCGGGTAATTAAACTTAGTCGACCGAAGTAGTTTAGAAGTTCAGACGAAAAATATGCTTGTCCCTGAATTATACATGAGGATCAATTATGTCTAGGGATGATTGAAAGTTCAAGTATTCAGTGAGATCTATGGAAAATATGAGTTAGGTAGGTTTTGTAGCGTTGTGCTATGTTGTGAGTAAGAATGAGGGGACTTTCCAGGTTACTTTCACCAAAAACAATATAGATGGCGCTGTATAGCTTTAACGTAATAAGTACCTACTTCCTCATTACTCGGGCACATCATTATTCAAAAATACAATATAATGGCAGAAGCATAATAAAAATAATTGTTGCTTGATATTTGGATCATATTACGTATAGAATTATGTTGCTACCTATATTGCTTCTCTTTATTTTGATCAGAATAATAATGGGTGGAAGATGTTATTGTGCCTGGGTGTAATAAAAAGGGTCATAATTTATGTATACCCAAAAACAAAGATATCTGCGGGCTGTCCGGTTGTGGAACTCTCTGCCTGAGTCTGTCAGGAGGGCTCCTTCTCTGGACTGTTTCAGGGCGAGAGTGAAGGCGCTTTTCCTGCAGGCATAACTTGGAAGTGGTTTTCTTTTTCTCCTTATATGTATTATATTGTATAGGCTATTTGGATGTATGTTTATGTATGCGTGTATATATGTGTGTGTATATATATATATATATATATATATATATATATATATATATATATATATATATATATATATATATATATATATGGTATTTTTTATATTATTTCTTTAGATAAGTATATATTATTTATTTATTATTCATATTTTTTTTTTTTTGTTATGTATCATTATATGTTTATTGCACCAGCCCGTGCTCCAATGAATAATCTTCTTTCACCCTAAGGTTGCCTGGCAGAAATTGCTGTTTAGCAATAAGGCCGCCTATTGTGCTTATGTTTTATTCGTATGTTTATGTCCTTTATATATGTTGTTGTGCAATAAAGTATTATTGATTGATTGATTGAAAGATAAATGATGCATAAGTATGTCTGTTATCCAAACGAAATTTGAGGGTTAAACGACGGAGAATCTTTGCAACGCCATTTACTATGTTTTTGACGAACGACCGACAGAGGGATTGTGTCCTCTAACATGATGGACTAATGTTATGGGCGATAGGCTGATCCCTTATCACCATAAGGTTCATCATATCCATCTTTGGACTTCGTATCAACAGTGGCTGCAAGTTGTCTTTGATTACTTGTGGCTCTGCCCACCCCATTAGGGATTACGGGCGTGAGTTTATGTATGTATGTTGACGAACGTAGCCTGGAAAGTCCCTCATTGACAGTTGGGATCACGATTCGCAGGTCCCGGGTGCGTATCTGGTTGGTATAATGGTTGATATTCAATTCAAATTGAAAAATATCTTTATTTAGTAGGTAACATAGTTACACTTTGAATCGTCAATTTTTAAATTGCTTGTTGCAGGCGGCGAGATGCCAGTTCGAGACGGAACCAAGCGGTCGCTGGTCGGCGTCATCGACGATGGCACCAAGACTGTTAGATTTGTGGTGAGTACTTCCTTTTGCCTGCCTTTTTAGGGTTCCGTAGCCTAATGGCAAAAACGGAACCCTTATAGATTCGTCATGTCTATCCGTCCGTCTGTCCGTCCGTCTGTCCGTCCGTCTGTCCGTCCGTCCGTCTGTCCGTCCATCTGTCCGTCCGTATGTCACAGCCACTTTTCTCCGAAACTATAATAGCTATACTGTTGAAACTTGATAACTATGTGTATTCTGTGAACCGCATTAAGATTTTTATGCAATGTTAGAAAAAAAAACAATAAATTTTGGGGGTCCCCATACATAGAACTATCAAAAAAGGTACGTGTGGGTTATCTATGGATAGGTCTTCCAAAATGGTATTGAGGTTTCTAATATCATTTTTTTCTAAACTGAATAGTTTGCGCGAGAGACACTTCCAAAGTGGTAAAATGTGTCCCCCCCCCTGTAACTTCTAAAATAAGAGGAGGATAAAACTAAAAAAAATATATGATGTAGATTAGCATGCAAACTACAAACGAAAATTGGTTTGAACCAGATCTAGTAAGTCGTTTTTTTTTAATACATCATAAATCGTAAACCGTAATTTACTTTTATATTATGTTACTTGCTGTTACGGAACCCTTCATGGGCGAGTCCGACTCGCACTTGGCCGCTTTTTAAAAAATAGGTAACATTCGGATATGATGTTTTAAGACAGTAGTTAAACAAAAACTTTACAAAAAAGGTTATTATAAAGTTAGTGATTATTTAGAAGATATGAATGCATGGGATTAACTGTCTGAGAATTGATATTAGGCAGCTTAATTACTCAATTGTATAACAATATTTTATGTTATTTTTTTTTAAAGAACGTCTAGGGCCCTGTGCCGAGGTTTTTCTTGCAGCTTCTTTTCCCCGGCTATACAGATTGTGTGAAGCTGCAGTAGTTTTAGGCGGATGACACGTTCGTTATGTAAAAATTGACGATTCAAAGTGTAAGTTACCTACTGAATAAAGATATTTTTGAATTTGAAAAATTTGTGACAACAATACCCCGACTTGATTTAATTAATGTCATTCCGGGTAAAAAATTACACTACATTTTTTTTTACCTGGTTTGAAATTAGAATGTCTATTGCGAAGTTTTACTAAAAGTAATCACATCCAGTTATGCGCCGTTTCCGGTAATGTTCTCAAAGTGGAAATGTTTCCGTTGTAAAAACTCTTTAATAGTAACGACACTGGCTGATTTTCTTTCTCAAATTGTTCTTTCTTGTACTCTAGTACTATCTTCCTAAAGGTTAGGTAATAATGCTCTTTTTACATAAGTTTTGCGCCTTTTCGAATAGGCTAGTTTCCAACTAGTCAAATCAGTTACTTTTTACTAAACGTCAACACACGAAATTACTATGGAATTTGTATGAAAAAGCAACCTGTGACGTCATAGAAAAACGTGATAAACTGTCGCACTTATTATTACATTTTTCTTTATTAAAATTCATAAATAATATCTTAAATATAAAAAAGTAAACGTTTTTTGACACCTTTATATCTTGTTTTAAGTTTACGCGGTTATTATCATAATTAAAGCACATAATAACGGGTTCTTACCATATCCCCATTTAAACGCGGTAAGAACCCGTTATTATGTACCTTTATATCTATCTTTATTTAGTAATCTCTCTTCTAATCCTTTTATCTAATCTTTTTGGGATGTAGGGCTCGAATAACAGATTTCCACTCCCCGCGATCTTTTGCCGCCTCTGTAGCTTGCTCCCATGACATGCAGAGAGTTTTCAACTGTCGGTCAGCCGAGCGTCGCCAGGTCTCTATGGGCCGCCTTTTGCGTTTTCCACGCGCGCACCAGGGGCTTGTTTAATAAAACTTACAATTGTAAATTACAATGACAATTTGAAGTACATTGCGGAGTGTGTGATCACTAATATTTTGCAGTTTCATATTAGCTACGTAATGAACACCAAATTGTCATTGTAATTTACAATTTTAAGTTTTATGAAACAGGCCCCAGGTCAGAGCTCGTCGGAACGGTTGTTCCCCAGGTCTTCTAAGGACATGACCAATCCACCGCCATTTCCGTGTGCAGATATCAGCCTCCACAATAATTTGCCCAGTCAACTTCCACAGTTCTGTGTTTGTAATAGTTTTAGGCCTGAAGATCTTTAATTTCTTTAGTAATCAGAATTACATAATTTAACTTTGATTTAGGTAACTACCCAATGTTCCCAAGTTGGAAAGATTCCCTGGAACGGGATGTCACATCCATATGTGATTTGTCAAAAAAGCGCTTTCGAAGGTTTCACTATAAAGCGACGATATACAAGTTTCATCACGATCTTTGTTTACGTTCACAACTTAAAAAAAAACCCGATTTTCAATGAATAATAATATAAAAGCAATAAAATTCAAAGGTCCCTGACCATGAAGTCACCTTGAATAAACTAACGAATACAAAGTGCAAATTAAAAACAAAACAACTACGTCGAAACCGCTCCTCTATGGAAATCAGCTGTTCAAATTATATGTTGATGTATACCGGTCATTGACTTTGGCTACGCGTATTTGGGGTCACGGTATAGAGGTCCTGGGTTTGATTACGGGTGGCTACATGTCTAACAAAAAGAAAACACTTTAGGAGACCGTCCGCTAGTTTAGTGAGGAGATTGCAGGCTGACCACCTGATTATCATATCATAAAATAAAATTAGATGGTGTGGTATTGGTATCAGCATCATTGTTTCCCTTGTCGTATGCCGATCTGGTACACTCTAAAGTTATAAAGTTTCAGGAAGTACGCTAAACAATATTATTTTGTCTCAGTTGGTCGATAACCTTCCGTCTCTTATTGACAACATTAAAAACCGCACGCGCAACCTATGACCGCGTTACGTCACCTCTGATGACACAGATAACTTGGTTCGAATTCCAAAGGACAAGCCTTATCTTTATCATAGCATAACGAACAATACTACGTATAGAACTATAGAACGGCATTTCTCCGCTCCCCACCAGCGGCTGAGCTAAGTTTACCTCACCCCCCCCCCCCCCCCCCCCCCCTCTTTCTAACTTTAGGCTTTAACCGCATGGGCCTCAGACGTCACACACACACACACACACACACACACAGATGCGCGTGTACGGTAACGTTAATGTGTAGTGTCTGTGTAAAAAAGGTGTCTTGTATGAAGTGTCCGGGGTATGTCTACTCAAAAGCTATGTATTCAAAAATTGTACGCTGGCGTAGGAGTATAGAATAAGCATTAAAACTATGTATAGAACGATAAATCTCCGCCCCCGCACCAAATCGTCAATCGCCCGCAAAAACCCGACTTCACACCCTCTGGGTCTTTTTAGTGACTTTAGTCTAAAACTAGTAAGACCGAATGTCCTTTTAAAATCCAAACCCCATTGTTTAAGTATTGTGTCTGGAAATTTAGGTTTAAGTCGCTGATAAGTAAAGTCTGTCTGTTTCACTCGCACTTATGTGTTAGGCAGCACAAGAATGAGATTTTTGTAAGGAGTGTCTGGCTTGGAATTAAAAACATAAAAAGCGTTCAATTCTTAATCATCCTTTCTACGATCTGTGGTTCACTTCAGACCAACCCAATGGGAATTACGAGCGTGTGTATGTACAGTCATGAGCAATATAATGTACCCACTTTAGGACTCTGTCGCACTAACATATTTGACATTTAGTGAGACTTTCAATTCAATTTGTCAAAAAAGTTAATGTGACATGGTACCAAAGTGTATACATTTAATGCTCGTGACCGTACGTACCTATGTATTATGTTACGCTTCGAGATTCTTCTTTGAAGACACTGAGAAGCGATGTTATTAAATACACACCGGATTATGTTTTAAAACATCAATTAATAATTTCATTCTTTTATGATTTTCTTGTCGTGACAGGCAGCGAATGGAACAATCATGGAAACAAAGTTCATAATCAAATACATAAAAAAACTCACGCGCTCATACGAAGTCATAACGTAGGATTGATATGATGTATGATGTGTTCTCTATCTCTCTCTCTCATGTATCATGATAGGTGACCAGCCCATCGCCTCCAATAGTCCACCATGTTAGAAAGAACACAATCCCTCTCTCAGAATTTACGATATGCCCAGGAAGACAAGCAAGATAAGATAATTTCATCCAAATTTCTGACTCGGTCGGGACTTGAACCCGCAGTTCTTGTCAAGCCGCTATTGCACCACCGGGTCCTCCTCCTGTCCATGCGAAATTCTCTCCCTCCATGTTTTTTATTCGCTCCCACAACAGCATAGAAGCAAATGAAATGAATAATACAGAGTGTTAGTGACATCGTAACGAATATAGGCATGACTCTGAGTTGATATCAAGTGGAATTTACTACCGAAAAATTCATAAAAAAATTGTGATATTTTTTATTATTTTCAGTTCCATACTTTTGCGGCGGAAAATTCAGAATCTCGGTCTGAATCATCCCTCAAAGTTTTCGTTACGATGTCACTAACAACCTGCATAATTATGGGATTTCGTAAAATAATCTGTAGATGTTTACAATGATGTAACTCACGACTTAACACTCAATGTCACATTGATTTCACACGTTATAGTAGTAATTCTCAGTCGTGTACTTATAATTTGTATGTGCTCGCGATGTCTATGCAGCGACCTTGATTTTTAGTATGATAGATACTAACTACTCTTGACTCTTGATGTCTGCAGACTAGATATTTAGGGTGTTAGTGACATCGTACCGAATATTGAGGGGGATGATGATTCAAGTGGAATTTTCTGTCGCAAAATTCAAGATATATTTTTTTTAAATTATTTCCCATTATATACTTTTGCGATGGAAAAATCGTCTTGATATTAACTCAGAATAATGAGCTAAATCATCTTTTTCAGTATTCGTTACGATGTCACTTACACCCCATACAAGTAGTTACAGGTAGCGATACAAGTACATACGAGTGTTAGTGGCACCGTAACGAATACTGAGGGGGATGATTAGACCATGATTCTGAGTTAATATCAAGTGGAATTTTCCATCGCAAAAGTATAGAATTGAAAATAATTTAAATAAAGTCAGACAAAATACCAAACCAAGAAGAGCTTACATGGAACAGATTAAAGAAAAGGTTAACGTCGTGTCTTATAGGGAAGTCAAGGAATTGGCCTTTGATAGACTATAAGATAGAATGGAAAATGCTACACCGACAAGAGCGTGGCTCTTAAATTGATGATGATGAAGACAAAATATGAATTTTGCGACGGAAAATTCCACTTGATATTAACTCAGAAACATGAGCTAAATCGTGCCTTTCAGTATTCGTTGTGATGTCACTAACATTCTGTATACATTTTGCCTAATTGTTAATAACTTCATCAATTTGCCAACAGATATTCGAAGCCGAGCGTTCAGAGGAACTCACATCCCATCAGCTAGACAAATCGGAGATACAACCTCAAGAAGGATGGTCCGAGCAGGATCCTATGGAGATCATCAACCACATACGAACCTGCGCCGAGAACGCTGTCGGGAAGCTCACAGAACTAGGTGGGTCTTTGCTTGTCAATTTTCTTCTATCGTGTGGGTTATGACCCTGGTCTACTTCTATCGTGTGGATTTCAAGGCAGATAACCAACCAACTTCAGCATCCCTGATGTCCGAGGTTACTATTAAGCCACCAATGGCCCCTGACTTGGCTTATGTAACGATTAGCAGTAACTGGGACCAACGGTTTAACGTGCCCCTCGAATGCCTTTTTTGCCTAATTTTGGTTGTCCTAATTTTATTTGGCATAATGTTTTTATATTTGAAATTATGAACAGCTTCCCAAATTGCGTCATATTCTTTACCGGAAAACGAACCCAGGGTTTCCTAGATTGAGTGTGTTCCAAAGACGGATTTAAATCCACCCGGTTATGGCCGAAGACCTGAGTAACAGCTTTATTGCAACTGATTACGTATAATTTTATATATTTTTAGGATACTCCAAAGAAGATATCGTCACATTGGGCATCACCAACCAGAGAGAGACCACAATTGCCTGGGATAAATACACGGGGGAGCCTTTGCATCCTGCTATTGGTAAATATATATTTTTTAATTGTACTTCACACATATTTCGGTGGTCTAACAGAAGACTTGGAAGACGTGAGTACTTAGTTTACCCGATGGACTAACATAATATTGAATATAGTCACAAACTTATGCTATGTTCCATACATACTATTTGTGTTGGGTCAATTATTAATTCAGTAACTTATGTTTGTAATTATTGCATTTATCGATCTTCAGAAAGTGGGTTAACTAGGTCATTCGCCTTATTGATTGAATTTATATGCACCATGAGAAATGTGTAAAACATCCTAAGCAGATCGACGAATCCTTTCACCACGAAGGCAAATGACATCCCAAATTATCGATAACGACACGCTTCTCAGGTACGCATCGTCATTGACGCAAGGTGTTTATTTAATTCGGACGGGTTATACATTGGCTCTTGTATACATGGAACTACCTTGCAGGCTCTGCACAATAACTTAATAGATGCAGCGAATGCTATCTGCGTGAATAGACGTCGTACGATTATTGATCGGTATAGGCGAGAGCTGGTCCCTAGAATATGTCACTGACACAATATTACGATACTATAACACTGACAAATGACTTCACTTCTAGCATGGAACGACATCCGCACAGACTCAACAGTGGACGCCATCTTAGCTAAGGTTCCCGACCGCAACAAGAACTACCTGAAGCAGATATGCGGCCTGCCTATCAGCCCGTACTTCAGCGCGCTGAAGATGCGCTGGCTGAAGGATAACGTAAAGGCGGTGCGGCGGGCAAGTCGCGACAAGCGGCTTATGTTCGGTACCGTCGACACCTGGATTATCTGGGTGAGTTAAGCTATGAACAAGACGGTCTTTCGTTTTCTCGCTGTCATTCGTTGATTCCGTACATTGGAATGAGTGAACAAGGATCGACCAATCACAACGAAGGAAAGTCTATCCTTTCGCTCTCTGCGATTGATCAATTCCGTTCCCGCTCCAATTTTAGTGACGCATTTTTATGAGAGTTTGAGAGTTGATTAGGTACTTTTCATAGATTTTTGACGAGGTTCTTAGTGATCTGTTTGGTTAACCAGCATATTTCTTATCCATTTTAAGTGGGGAAAGGTGCTATTTGTTAAGTATCGCGGTTACTTAGTACGATCGATGGATAACACATGATAAGGTTCACGGTATCCCCGAAATTCGTAATTAATCGTATTTCATCTTGCCCAATTTCATAATAAAGAAGAAGTTTGATATAATAATTACCCATATTTATTTTTGTTTTGTCCTCTAGAATCTCACTGGTGGTCCCAAAGGCGGTCTCTACATCACAGACGTGACGAACGCTTCAAGAACTATGCTCATGAATTTGGAGACACTCAACTGGGACCCTATGTTGTGCAGGTATAAAAATACAACATTTCTAGTACTATCGCTGTCGACTTACAAATCCTGTCATAAACATGATATAAGTAGCTTATAGTCACTGTTAGTACATTATCGGACACGACTGCATTATAATGGTTTAGTGGAGGAATCTAAATTACTAGCTAACCTTGTAGCCGCAGTTTATAAGCTTCCCGAAGTCCTCCAAATTGGTTTTACGATCACCACAGATCATATAATACTAACGTACAGATGCCTCACGTCATACAACGAAACTGTGCCGTTCTAACTCGGGCAATTCTTCGGGCTATTTTTAGTTCTAATAAATGACCACTAGATGCCGCTAAAACGCCCCTTTTTTAGCGGCATCTAGTGGTCATTTATTGATGGGATCGAACGAATCGAGCGACATCTAGTGAAATTTCAGCTTACTGAGTGCAAGTTATTGCAAGCACAATATATTTACTTAGAGTTAGAGTAAAATTAAGATAATAGATGGCGCAAACGGATTTTTTTTCTCAACGTTGACATGTTAGTATTATAATCTGTGACAATGATCTGTGACATTGTCAAGGTGACAGTTGTTAGTTGACATACGATTATATCTGATGTTTGGTGGGCAAAGAATACAAGGTCTTTGTTTGGTGGGGTTTATTGATTACGTCTTCATTTTGTATTGGCAAAAATATATCTCCAACTCCTGTAAGTATCTAATTAGTTACTAAAACTGGAAGATAATTAAAAACATAGCTAAGGTCCTACCTAGAACGCAATCGTCCCTTATCATCCCGGGCGTGTCGTAAACCCGACTGAGGAGAACCTTTATGAAAGACAAGTCTTTTCTAGCATGATGAAACATTACATTGGACCACCGGTTAAGCACCTGAGGACTTTGTATAAAGTGCTTCCAAATTGGTCTCTGCTTACTCGTGGCTCTGCCCAGCCTAATCGGGATTACAGGCGTGAGTATAAGTATGTATGTAGTAGATACTTTTTTGTGTAGCTGTCACCTATCTATGGTACAAATCATAATATACTGTTTGTTGAAAAAAAGTTAAATAAGTCTAGTTAGGCAGTGAGCGTGTTGTGAATTTAAGCCTGTAATTTATTTCAGATCTCTAAAGACGATGATAACCATTATGAAGAATGACATGCAAAGGCTATTTGAACCACATATCAACAATTTTCTGACCATGACCAAGTGATGAATATGATACAAGTCTACCTCATGAAAGCCACACTACTTTTCAAAGAAAAATATTTTCTTTGGAGTTGTAGGTATTATAGTGAAAACTTAATCCTGACTTCTGTTCTGCATAAATGAGAATCGCACTATGCCAGGTATGTATGCTTAAATTATTATCCCATTAACCCATTTCTTTGAGCCCGAATATCTAAATGTTCAATAAAGTAGATAAATTTCAAACTCATCGGATTACATGCGTAATAGGTCATCCATGTGTCTAAATGTAAAAAATAGAGCCTACTATTACTACTCATTGGTATATGAGAGTATTAACTCACACTTACTCTCCTTCTCAGGGCGGACAGAGCAGTTTTGGCACACAAGTTTTGTCATACATTGCAATATACCTACTATTATTATATAGTCACTATTACTCTAATATAAAATAGGTCATAATGGTAGACTTGTTTGCATCTCAAACGATGAACCCGGTTCAAACCCTGGTACCGGACTTGCATTAATTTAATTTAAACAGTTCACATCTAGCACACTTGGCCTGACCATTATAGGTAGCGATACAGCCTATCGTTAGCCTAACGGAAAGCTCGTGAGGTGCGTGTGCTTAGTTCATCTTGTGATGAATGTTACTTTGACTACCTCAATGAGATGCAAGATCTTGCTTATGTTATGTTATTATATTATCTGTGATACATAGATAAACTAATGCCTATAATACCTAATGGGTGGTAGAAATGTTTTGTTCTGAATATCATTGCCGATCAAAATTAATGTGCTCTTTTAATAACTATTATATTTTCATTTGTAGGTAACATAATATAGCGAGTACCCTGGTTGAGTCAAGATAATATAAAATAAGTGGAAAGATAATGTGGCCCAAGTAGTAAAGGAAAGGATGTGCAAACAGCCGAATGTGAATCTGGCAATAATGTGCCTGTTTAAATGAGTTTTAGTTGAGTACCAAATAGTTACCTAGGTTTTCCTGGGAAAAACACTGATCCAGCTTTTCTGATTCAACTGAGTTTGTGTATGGTTTTGAATAAATAACTAAACAATAGAAATGTGTCTTTTTTATTTTACTATCCCCTTTCCATTACATAGATAGATATCATTTAAAGTAACTATAAATAATTAATTGTTCATTACAATTTATATAAAAGTAGTATTAGTATATTATAATTAAGATACCTACTTGATTATTAAAATTAACAAATTTAATGAAGTTGGATTTTTTTTTTAATGACTAGAATGAAAATACAATAAATATTCAATTAAACTACTTCTTTAATTCAAAAGGTATTACATTTTGTTATTGTTAGATACAATACTAATTTCTTTTTTAACACTTTGCATTTTGGCGTGTCTTCAGTAATTGACAACCGTCTTCTCTTCGGCGTGTTGCACTGGTATGCTACTGCTGGCGGCTCCACGAGCTCTTCAAGTTCGCAGTCGCGAAGCCGTTTATTTTTGTACACCTTTTTCGGTGTCAGTACTTTAAAAGTACCTGATGAACCTAAAACGAAAAATAGTATGTATTAAATAATGTCGTGAATCTTATCTTCTTATCGTGGGTGGAATACCAGCCTCATCAACCCTAGTGTCAGGGTTATGATTGAGTCGCCAAAGGCCCCAAAAGATGAATGTAAAGCAAAGTTGTTGGAGATAACAATACCTAACATAAAGGAAGAAAAGGGCAATTATAACATTCATTAAAGTAGGTAGGTAACTAACGTATTAACGTAGCCATTTTATAAATATTAAAATGTGTATGATAAGTGATTCCTAAAAGATAGACATAGGTAGGTACTTATAAAAAACCACAATACATTGTTTTGTTATATATCTCAAAACCATTAGGCAGCTTTTTCGATGAAAGCTCCCACTAGTCTTTATTTTTTTCGGACATAGATTGAACATCAGCGCTCAAAAAGTGGGACGCAAAGTTACTGTTAATATAGCGACGTGACAGTATTTCTCCGCGGTGCGCGATTAGGCGCCGAACTGGCAACATGCGAAGTGCGTGGTAAAAAGTTGCAAATATAGAAGCTCAAAGAAAAAAATATGTAACACTTCTTGTAAGTCATGACATTGGTGCTAATTCCTGTAAACACATCTAACTTTATTTTAAGTTATATCTGTCATTATTATTTTTTTCTTTTGAGATAGCCGCCAACAAACAGACGAGCGAATGGCGTGGGAGCTTTGTTTTATAATATTATTATAATGACAGATAGAATAAAAAAATAATAATGACAGATCTCTCAATGCGTCTTATCGGGGCTTCGGGGGATGCTAGGGCTGGTAGTTATTTCTGTCAGAGAATTAGCCTGGCGATTCAGAGGGGTAATGCTGCCAGCCTGTTGGGCACCTTGGCTCGATGTGACGCATTGGAGGAGGTGTTTTATTTATAGGGTGTGTTTGTTTTGTTTTTGTTTGAATAAATTGATTTTAATTATAATGACAGATATAACTTAAAATAAAATAAATAAAAATAATGATTAGATTACTGACGTGTTAAAGGCAACCAGACGAGATATAGAATGTAAACAAAGTTTCAGAGGTTCAAAACATTTATATTTGAATAAATTATCATAAAGTTCGAATTTTAATCGCTGTCGTCTGTACTAGACAAAGATGATTCGTCCGAAGAGTCCGAGTCAGCTGTGTTTATGATAAAACTATCTATCGTATTATCAATCATGTTGTCAATACTGTGTTTAATCAACAACTACTCATAATACCAGCAAAAATCAAAAATAAAAGTAACAGAAACGGAATAATAAGAACAAAAATCTAAGTAGGTAAATACGGGGACGAAAAAATATGTATCACTTCGAACGCAATCCAAACAGAAATGAACATGTTCATAAAATGGCGGTCCAAATGTTGACAGCTGCAGTACCGACTGCTTTCCTGTACCTACCACGAAACACAACGACAGCTGTCGTTGACCAACTGACGCCATAACTGCGCGTACGAGTGATAAGGACAGAGATGATAATCCCTGGTTATCGCAATGTAACTCAGTAATGGTCCGTTTGTTTACCTTTTTGTATCTCGTCTGGTTGGCCTTACTTTACGTACCTATATGATTTTAGGTAGCTACGCTGCGGTATAGGTTTTGCGTGAAAGAGCCACAAACATAGTAGGTACCTACCTACTTAAGTAAGTGGAATGATAAGGCTTTATTACCTACATTAACTCGATTCATCTGCCACACACGATGCGTCAGGTCATCGTGTGTACCAATGTAACCTACCTACCTATAAAATGTATGACGAAATCGTGGGTCGCCCACCAATGAACTGTTTATTATAACACTGCCCGATCCTGATGCCCGAGCCCGCGATCTCGACGCATCGCGTTTGGGTAGTTTAATAACCGCTATAATATATATACCTATAAGCCCTGTAAGCGCGGTGCACTGTTTTGTACAAGATTGTAAACAACTACGTCTCAATTCCGTGTGTCGAGCAACTATAGACTTTATGTCATTATAAAGATAAGATCCATTCTAGCTTGTTGCGTTGCGCGAGGTCACGTGTTATTACGATTGTAGGTAAGTAGGTAGGCAGGTACCTACCTACTGGCTGAGTCGCGCAAACGCAAATGATAGGTACGTACGATGCGATGCGATGCGTAGTAGGTACCTAGGTATGTAGGTAAATCTGCCTGTATGTTTGTTACCCCTTCAGGCTTAAACAACTGGTTACGTTATGGTAGGTTACATTACCTACCCATCTACGACAATCGCCGTCTGCGTAAAGTTGAAAGCGAAAAGCTACTTTTCTACCTATAGCTACCTAACTTACCTAGGTAGATACTTACCTATTAAGGTATTATAAACTGCTTATATACGTCCCACTGCTGGGCACAGGCCTCCCCTCAATCAACCGGAGGGGGTATGGAGCATATTCCACCACGTTGCTCCACTGCGGGTTGGTGGAGGTGTTTTTACGGCTAATAGCCGGGACCAACGGCTTAACGTGCCTTCCGAAGCACGGAATCATCTTACTTTTTCGAACAATCACACCTGATTGCTTGAATCACCATTCAAGCCTGAAAAGTCCTTACCAAACAAAGGACAGTCTCACAAAGTGATTTCGACAATGTCCCCATCGGGAATCGAACCCGGACCTCCAGATCTTGAGCCTATCGCTCTAACCACTAGACCATGGAGGCTGTCAATTTGTCATTAAGGTATTAAGTAGGTATTATAGATAGTAGGTAGGTATCTTGGTATAGGTACAATAAAGTAATATTTTACGTCTTTAATTATTTTAAACCCTACAATTTATGTTAATACGGCTTTATTATAGTTTAGTTAGTGAAAATGGTTCGGAATCGAGACGTCTATAGGCACCTATCGAACCTATCTATCATCACAGCCCGGACACTTCATACAAACAACCTATCCCCTACTTTAAACATTTAACTAGGTAGGTAGGTACCTACATTAACTTGTCTACATCTAAGTAGTAGGTAAGTTGTAATTAGCTAGGTACCTAACATTTCAAAAAAACGCAAGGTCGGTAGGTATCATTCATGTAGGTAATAACTCACTATCACTATACTAAAACCCAATATTATGTAGATATTCAAGCAATAGGTAGGTACCTAACCTACAATAAAAATTTGATTGTATTTGTATTAATTCAGTGGTAGGTAAGTACCTACCTACCCAATTGTAGGTAATAACTTGACAAATTAATTGTGCTTACCTGGTGAGGAAGTGCTTGAGCGATTTTGAACGTCTTGAGTCTGATATGGTTCTGGAACTGCACTTCTCTGGAGTCTTTTTCTATGACCAGTCTCATTTCGTACATACTTGATATTGAAATGGTCAATGCATAAATACCTTGACCGCAAATTTTCTGCAGGCAAGTGGGCAATGTTCATATTACCTACAAGAAAAGAATATAATTTTCAATAAAACATAAATAGCCTATAGATGTTCCACTGCTGGATCGTCTCTACCATCTACCCTCAAATAACAGGAGGTAATCGTTTTGGTGGTAGCCCGGACCAACTATATAATTTCTGAAGCAAAGCTTACTCTTACTTTTTCGGACAATTAAGTGACTTAGTCCGCAATGTCATAACTAAACAAAGATTAATGGTTGGATCATGGTAGTGGTTCCCTGGAAGAAATTGCTTAAACAGGCCTCCCATGTGTACTGTAGTAGGTATGTTGCATAAATTTTTGTATGTTCTAACTGTTTGTGATCATTAAAAATATTTGATTTGTGATGAATAATCTCACAAAGTAATTTTGATAATATCAGAAACAGTACCCGGACCTCCAGATCATAAGCCTAATGTTCTAATCAATAATACACAGAGGCAGAATCTACTAAAACAGCAACTTTTGACATGTCTTATTAAGTTCTTGTAGGTACCTACCTATACATAATGTATGTATAGATTGTTACCTGCTGAAAGGTGGTCAGGTGTGAGCGAGACCAAGATACTAGGTATACCTCATTTGGGTTCCTGGCTTCTGTACACAGTCCCGATGTGTGAAATTGGTACAAAACTGTAGGTTTGGTAGATAGTAGTTTATCTTAGGTATCTATTAAGACTGTATAAGAAGAAATAAATAAATGTTTTATTTTTATTTATTTTCATCTTAAATTAAAAGTAAATGTGTAAGTAGATATCTGGGGGGCCAAAATGGCTACATCAAAGCAATTCATCTAAGAAAGCAATATTGCTATTTGACATTTGTTTGCATCGCACACTTACTTTTATATGCACAAATGTGAAACTGCAATATTGCTTTCTTAGATGAATTGCTTCGATGTGGCTATTTTAACCGCCCTGGTCTATAAAATGTTCAATAAAACAGTCCAAAATTCAGCAATAATTATGTACTTGATTGACTTTTTTTAACTTTTGTCCCTTTTATTCCACAGTTCACTTGGAAATATAAATCCATCGCATACAGTATTGGTATATAGTAGGTACTTTACAAGTTTTTGACTATTCCAGTGCTTTAGTAGTTATAGCAATTGGTTCAGAATCTGGAGGCCCTGAGTTTCCAGTAAGAATATGTTAAAAATCACTAATTATGATTTTCAAGTTTGATTAGTATATCTATATGCCATGCTAAATTACCCAATTGTACAAAAGTTAATTTAATAATTCCAAATTGACATTGAGCACAATACCTAATTATATTATGTTCTTCAGACAGAAAAAACTGTTCTACTACTCTAAACTGTTGATCTCAGCTTGAGTTTAAGTATTACATTAATTATGGTAAACTAAATGATAAATGGTGACAAATGATAAACCGATTAGGTACCAAAATAATAGTCTAGCAAGTAGGGGGAGTGGCAATAACTTTCCCACCATGTTAATTAGGTATTTCTTTTTATTTTATTCCAGTTTTGATTGTCATTGATTCTATCAAATTGTTTGTTTGATAACTTTTTGCAGTTTAATATTAAAAATAAATAAAAGTAAACATTTAACTACTTACCGCAATTCTCAAGCCATACTTTTAGGCGGTTGACGTCATCCCACGGAAAACGGAACATTGACTTCTGTTCCGAATAGTGATGGGCAGGGAAAGAAAAAATTGGGTGGGAAAGAAAAAATATCGGGAAAATATGGGAAAATAAAATAAACACCCGAAAAATTCCCGAATCATGGGAAAATATTTTTTATTTAATTGTTTTTAATCTTATTATTATTTGTATGTCGTTTCCATGTCTCGGGTCGGGTCTGTCATGGAGTCCCGGACTTTTGGAAGGCGTGCGTGGGGCCGAAGCCAACACGTAGAGGCCCCTTAAGACAATTTACTCTAAATGTGTTGTGACACCAACCGGCGATTATCCCTGTATGCACTATGGGAGTGCACCCAAAGACAATCCCTGGTTCGTGTAGGACTATTGCAGATTATGGGAACAAAAGGAACTGGGCTATTGGGTTGGGGGTTAGTGAACCTATATACTGGGGCTATGGGGGACTATGGCGCCTGCTCGACCAATGTTAATAACAGAGATACATGGGGCAGGCGGTGACTCGTCACTCACTGGTTGGGCCACCTATCTAGCCGACGCGACTGGACGGCAAGGCAGCAACATGGTTGTGAGCATCTCAGGGTGTCAAGAGGTGTACACCGCTTTCTGCGAGGCGGTTTACCCGCCTTACCAACTCGCGACTTATGCATCTTTCACTTCCACCCTGCGAGCGTATAGCTCTAACGCCCCACTCTGGCTGGCCAATGAAGTCAAGCCAGAGGTGAGAGTCCTGCGGCCCCCGCTAAGGTCCACTCCGGCCAGCCAGTACTGTCACCATCTTTGTTGCTCTTCTTTGGACTCTCTCTAGTAGTGCAATGTCCTTCCGATAGTAAAGTCTCCATATTTGAAACCCATGTTCTAACAGCGGTTTGACGTAAGTAAGTTTTGTAAAGCCTAAGAAACAATTCCGTATCTATATGATAAAAAGCTTTTCTAATTATGTATAAGAGGGAGTTATCCTTCTTAGTGATTCCAATAATGTGTTCGTCCCACTTTAGATTATGTGTTACCGTTATGCCAAGGTCTTTTTGTTTTTTAACACACTCGAGAGGTTTTGAGTCAATGGTGTAACTCAACGTGGGGTGGTTACTGCCAACATGCAACACAGTGCATTTGTCTACGTTTAATGTGATTAGCCAATCTCGGGTCCAAGCAATTACTCTATCAAGATCATCTTGGATTATATTATGGCTAATAAGTGGATTCCCTGTTATTTTCGTGTCATCTGCAAAGAGTGATATATCAGACATGATACCATGTTTAAGATCTGTAAGGTAGATACTTAATAAAATAGGTCCTAATACCGATCCCTGCGGCACACCGCTGAGGACTTTTCTGGGAACAGAGTATGATTCTCCGATGCGCACAGAGAATGTGCGATTTGACAGGAAGTCTTCAATCCACTTCACGACATTGCCTCTGATTCCAAAGGGCTCTAATTTAGCAATCAATGGTGTGACAGGAACTCGATCAAAAGCTTTTTCATAGTTCAAGTAAATAATATCTGTAGGTATTCGTGCCTCCCAATTTCTTGCACAAAACCATGTTGCTCCTCGATGATGACATTCTCTCGTGCCAAAAGCATCCTATATATCCTATAATATGTAGATATCTTTGCATGAAATTATTAAAATCGAACATTCCATTCAAAATATATTTCCAATTAGATCATCGGCTTTCCATACTTTGGCCGGCCCAAATTTGAAAGTGCCGGTCAGAGAAAAAAAATGTGTCCAACCTTTCGAGTAGATTGTTCTGAACATTTTTTACTATGACACCAGACGTGTATGACCATTAGTTTGGCTTTAATTGGATTTTAAAATTCTTGATTTCTCATTTATTTTGTATGAAAATAAAGTGCTTTGGGTAAAAAATGCGGTACGGCGGATTACAAAGGACCTTTAGAACATTTAATAATCTGGCGCAAAACATTTTTGACCGTTATCTTGACTTTTTATTCGTGTCTCTTTCCGTTTTGGTTTAAATGGGAAAAATGTCAGCCAGCGAAACAAAATAAGTCAAATCTTTTGGTAAACGACTTGAACGACGTATTTTTACTATACTACCAAATGTCGACTTTGGCTTTTATTGGACTTTTTAAAAAAACTTTTTTTATACATTTTAACAATGACAACAAGCAGAGCTTTCCCAATGACTAGTTATTAGTGAGATAAATACTTTGTGTTTTTGTTTTGTATGTTGTTAGGTGAACTTCTATATTAATACTATCTGATTTTAGATATGACGTTGGCTGTAGTTTTTGCATTCGACTCAACGTTACGGCCTAAGTTTAGGTTGAATTATGGTATTGATTCACCTTGACTGTAAATGGTTACCACCCTCCAAAGATAAGCTTGCCATCTAGTGACGAAACTCGTATATTGGCATGACGTCTGAAGTATCTGTTAGGGAAAACAGGAGTCGGGTAGTTGTACTTTGCAAATATGCCTATCACAATGTCCTGGTGCTACTCGGCCGATAACATAGTAGGTACCTCTATCACCCCACTGTTTATTCCTTGTATACACTTTTCTTTAAAAAAAAATAGTTTCTTAAGCGTGTATCACCATCAGGTAAGGTAGTGGTCAAACGCAAACCTACTTTTCAAAAGACGACCACCATATTACGCCTTTAGCAAGATAGTTACATTATCACTAGATAAAACTTTTTTGATTTTTGGAAAATCGAATTAAGTTCAAAATATTGGTCATAGTCGTTTAATGCCATAGTAATAAACATACTGACGATCTTTTAAATAACGCGCCTGTTATATTTTATTTTTATACAAAATGAATCAAAAATCAAGTTTTTTTTTAAATCCAACAAAAGCCAAACTAATTAATGGTCATACACGTTTTTGTCATAGTGAATAATGTTTACAGGTATCTTCTCGATAGCTTTGACATGTGTTTTTTGCTGACCGGCACTTTTCACACAGAAACTATAACGTAAAGTCCAACAAAAGTCAAAATAATGGTCATAGACGTTTGGTGCCCTAATAATAAATGGTAAAATGGATAAGTTCTAACGGGATATACAAATATTGTTTCATGGCCGGCACTTCACATTTACACCAAAAATGTATGAAAATTCAGTTTTTTTTAATTCGAATAAAACCGAAAATATTGACCCTACAGCTTTGGTGCCATAGTAATAAATGCTCAGACGGATAAGTTCTAAGGATATATACCATTATTGTTACTTGGCCGGCACTTTACATTTTCACCTAAAATGTATGAAAAATACAGTTTTTTAAAATCGAATAAAACCGAAGATATTGACCCTACAGCTTTGGTGCCATAGTAATAAATGCTCATATGGATAAGATCTAACGGAATATAGCAAAATTATTTTTTGGCCGGCACTTTGACTTCTGGGCCGAAATCCGATGATCTCCTTTAAGTATTTTAACAGTTCATACGACACTACGACAGAAGATAAATTGGGCATAAGTAGGCATACATTATATTTAAATGGTCTTTGTTGGAAATCCTTACTTTTAATACAAATATATGCGATAAAAAATATTTTCCCTTGAAATGGGAATTTTTCGGGTTTTTTCCCTCAGAATTGGGAAAATTCCCAAAACGCGGGAATTTTCCGGGTAAGAACCCAACACTAGTTCCGAAGAATTTGTACAATTATAATAAGAACAAATTGTGTGCAGACATTTTTTATAACCACTGTTCCTGTGCCGCTACGTGAAAGCAGGTTTCATGAAGCCAAATCAAAGTCCGATTTCAGTCCAGGGTTAGTTTGTAAACCACAATACACAAAACGTAGAAGGCGCGTTCGACTCGTAATTCAAACGAAAACAAACATTTTCAAACATAGGTAGGTTACTAACCTACCTACGTTATTTGAAAGTTGCGTTTTTTTTTTGTTCTCAAATTTAGTTTTAAATGATATTTATACAGGTTATATTTTTTTTTTAAATTTGATATTGTATCTCCCATAATTTATGAGAATTACAACTAAACATTTAATTAATTCAATAAAATGTATTTTGCAAATAAACACAATCTTTTAAAAACGCAATATTTTATTATCTGTGGCAAAGCTAGATCGATGTTGCAATAATTAACGATAGATGGCGCAACTTTAAGCGAGCTTCTTATACATAATTATAGATGGCGTTAATAAAAACGAGAACGTTCAACCCCTCAACAAGCTCCATACTCGACGTAGTTCCGACGTAAATCCGCTAGAGTAACCACTAAATTTAAAAATATAAAAATCTCCATTAAATGCCAATATCTTTGATTAACTTTTGGTTGGAGTATAACTTTTAAATTATAAAACATAATTTTAGTGCCTATTTATCGATTATTGGCTTTTAAAGAAACTTTAATTACAAATCGGTACTATTAGCGTCATCTATTGAAATTTTTTTGAACAATGTTTCCTAATGTTCGCGATGAGAACCCATGCGATCACTAACATGTTTCAAGCCAAGTAATACAATAGTCAAGTGAAAAATGAACTGCTTTTATTCAAAGCAGTTAATTCCTATTTCTTAACTTACAGACTATTCGGTATACACCGGGAATCGTTACCTCAGATCTTAAGCAGTGCAGAAATATACGGCGAAGTCAAAGATGACTCCGTCCTGGATGGCATCAGAATATCAGGAGTAAGTTCAATTTGTACCTAGTTTAAATAGGTAGCTTAATTTTTGACGTGATTAATTGGAGATTTGTGCAAATGGCAATAACTACTTGGCTGAACAAAATACTATCGACAAAAAGGGACATCCGCGCTCCACTTGTTCCGGAATCGTTGCCGCTTATCATCGTCTTATAGAAGGCTTATTGACGATGGTACATGTCCAACTTCTCAAGGGACTCTGGTGCGATGTTTTTACCAAGAAATACTTATGCTTTATTATTTTGATGTCTGACATCAGGATTTGTGAGGTTATTACTCTTACAACCTAGACAACAGAAGATTACGAAATAACGTAGTTATTTACCAACTTTCTCTCCTCCAGATACTAGGCAACCAGCAATCCGCGTTAGTCGGGCAGAACTGCATGTCTCCCGGGCAAGCGAAGAACACTTACCGCAGCGGCTGCTTCCTGCTGTACAACACCGGGCCGCGCCGCGTGCACTCCACGCACGGGCTGCTCACCACGGTGGCCTACAAACTGGGACCCACGCAGCCCGCGCACTATGCTGTTGAAGGTACTATTGAATATTGCATGGGACTAGATTGGGTCTCCAATGTTGGTACCGCTCATTGCCAGGTCTTTATTGTTGGTACGTTGCTCACACTGTCATTGTATCTCTCACCGTCGCATACAAATTGGGGTCCGCTCAACCCGCCGATGAAGGCGTACATATTATGTAAAGCCCACTCCAGACGCCAACTTTCTGTTGTATGGATATTTTCTACGATCTTAGCAAAGCGTTTGATAGTGTTAGTCAAGCCATATTTCTTCAGAAGTGACAGTAATTCAAACATATTTAGTCAATCGGACACAATAGGTTTGACTCCAACATCAGTCATCAGTAAACATGATATTGGTGAAGAAATTAAGGTGAAAATTTGTGTATATGGTAAAAAGATATAGCGTCACCCAGGGTTCAATCCTTAGCCCACTTTTATTGCTAGTTCATGTTCATGATAAAAGATCTCTAAATAACACTTTTATCGATCCGTTTTTCGCCCCTCCACGGATAATATTGAGATTTAATTAGTAAAGTAATAATTACGAGATAATTCCATTTGACTTTTTCTTAACATTATAGTTATGAGGTTTAATTTTCCTCCCTGGCTTCCATGAGTTTCGCAGGTCTTTGTATTTTTGACAGCTGTCAACGAGACTTGTGATTTGTAATATAATACTCATTTTTTTATTCCTTTCCAGGATCAATTGCAGTAGCGGGCGGCGCGATGAAGTTTTTACGGGACAACTTAAAGCTGATAGGGGATGTGTCCCGCGACACGGAGCACATAGCGGGACAGGTAGGTAGCTGTTGCCTGTAAGAAATTGCCTTAGAGCAATGAGACTGCCCATTGTGATGTATAAGTTAAGTATTCTTCTTCTTATCGTGGCGATAGCAAACTAAATAGTATCGGCCCAAAACTTGGCAATAAGTATGGCGCTATCTGCAGCGCTCATCATATCCTCCTGCGTACAGGTGTTCGGGCACGCAGGACACGATGTAAGATGTTCCATCGTTTGGGGAACAGTGCCGCACTTGCACTTTAAGTCCGTGCCATAGTTAAATATTAATGCAATAGATTTATGAAGCTGCGATGAAATTCGTATATGTAGAGCGGAAGAATGATAATAGCATTACGAAAGCGGCACATAAAGCTAATGTTGGTGGTAGGGCTGGCAAAGGAAGACTTAGAAGGACGTACATTGTCCAAATTGGAGATTTCCTTACAAAAGGTTCAGTACGATCTACTCTGAAACGGCGTGCGTGTATGAAACGATTGATGAATGCGGAGGAAGCAAGAGAAGTGTGTCAGGGTCGAAACAAATGGAATTTCACAGTCTCTTACCCCAATGGGAAATAAGCGTAAGTTTATGTATGTATCTCTTATGTAGTATATAATGTGAGTTTTATTATATGTGTCTGTTATTGTGTTGTTATGAGGTATATTTAATTTCACAGGTATTCTCTACTGGGGACGTGTACTTTGTGCCGGCGTTCAGCGGCCTCTATGCGCCCTACTGGAGGAAGGACGCTAGGGGGTGAGCAGAACACAATCTTCTTTTCTGTTGTACGGTCACGAATACTAATACGTATACACTTTGAAACCATGTCACATTAACCCTTTTAACAAATTTAACCGTAAGTCTCATTAAATGACAAATATGATAGTGCGACAGGGTTCTAAAGTGGGTACATGATATTGCTAATGACTGTGCAAGCGGTATTATTGATTAGAAACATAAAATCACGACTATATTCCAATTGGGGTAGTCAGAGGTACATCCATCGCAAGGTGAACTAAGAACCCACACCTTATAAAAAATCTGTTAGACCAACGTGATAGGTGGTGAGCATTATCGCCGTCTATAATGGTCGAGCCAAATGTGTAAGTGAAAACTGCACTTAAGATAAGATAATAACTCATTGGTGCAAGTCTGGCACCAGGGTTCGAGCCGGTGCAGTTGAATACAAATGGCATTTTGTTTTCCGTTAGAAAACAAATAAAACAATAAAAAATAAAATAAAAAATAAATGAATAATAAAATAAAAATAACAAAAATAAATAATTTATTATTATTTTTTCTTGTTTTTTTTATTTATTTATAATTAAATGAATATCGGGAGTCTCATATCCCTGATTTAAACGCGGTACGAACCCGTTATTATATGTTTTAATTATTGTTTTCTGTTATTACAGAATCATTTGCGGTCTCACAGCTTTTACAACGAAGAATCACATCATTCGAGCCGCGTTGGAGGCTGTGTGTTTCCAGACTAGGTATTTAATATTGTATTTTATATAAAATGTACTGTTAATTCTTAATATTAATAGAAGTTCCGGGTCTCCGTGGTCCAGTGGTTGAACGTTGGGCTCACGATCCGGAGGCCCCGGGTTCGAATCCCGGTGGGGACATATCACAAAAATCACTGATCCCTAGTTTGGTTAGGACATTATAGGCTGATCACCTGATTGTCCGAAAGTAAGATGATCCGTACTCCGGAAGGCACGTTAAGCCGTTGGTACCGGTTACTACTTACTGATGTATGTAGTGTAATGTAGTATGAGTACGTCAGACGACGGCGTCAGACGCCACAACACAGATGCGCGTGTACGATAACGTCAATGTGTGGTGTCTGTGTAAAACGAGGTTGTTCCGGGTGTCCGGGGTGTGCTACTAGAAATTGAGTGTCTAGTCTACCCGACAAATTATTACGAATAAATAATAATTATTATATTCGTTTTATTATTATATGGAGGGCGTGTGTGGGGCCGAAGCCAACACGTAGAGACCTGTTTGTTCGAAATTTGTTTTTTTTTTGCTGCTTACCCCTCCGGCCATAATGCTAGCGGCGCGGGGCGGGGCGGGCGGTTATGATGCTATATATGTGTATGTGTGTATTTTCAGGGACATCCTAGAAGCTATGAACAAAGACTGTGGCATGCCGCTGTCGAAACTGCACGTCGACGGCAAGATGACGTCAAACGACCTGCTGATGCAACTGCAAGCCGATCTGATCGGCATTCCAGTCCGTTAGTATTTTTTTTTATTTCTGTGTAATAACAGACGGGTTTAAAGGCCACAGAAGGTTTTGACATTTGCACATATTACTGTTTTTCGTCCTCATCATCATCAGCCGTACGACGCCCACTGCTGGGCATAGGCCTCCCCCAAGGATCTCCACGACGATCGGTCCCGCGCTGCCCGCATCCAACGGCTTCCCGCGACCTTCACCAGATCGTCGGTCCACCTTGTAGCGGGCCTACCCACTGAGCGTCGTCCGACACGTGGTCGCCATTCCAGAACCCTTCCGCCCCAGCGGCCATCGGTTCTCCTCGCTATGTGTCCTGCCCACTGCCACTTCAGCTTTGCAATTCTCCAAGCTATGTCGGTGACTTTAGTTCTCCTGCGGATCTCCTCATTTCTGATTCGATCCAGCAGGGAAATACCGAGCATAGCTCTCTCCATTGCCCGCTGAGCGACACTGAGCCTCCTCACGAGACCCATAGTAAGCGGTCACGCGGCTTTTCGTCCTCAATAAAAAAAAATAAAAAATCTAGTTACTTTTTGTCAATCCACCTGACAACCCACACGGTAGTATAAAAATAAATGTTTTATGAGCTATGCAGTGGCGGCCGTAGCAAAATATTTAGGTGGTGTGAGACCTCAAAGTGGCACCCCTCAGCCCCTTAAAATATGAGCAATCTAACCCAAAAAGAAGAAGAAAAGAAATAAAGTTAAGAGGTGAAGTTAGTTTGCGGCCAGGGTGAACTAGTCTTGGTTGATTTTGGCGCGAACACCTTCCCTCCCCCTTAGTTCGGCGCCCGGTGCGGTGGCACCCCACGCACCACCCTAGGGCCGCCACTGGAGCTATGTATACAAGTGTTAATCGGCATGTTATTACCGGCAGTACGCGCCCACTCGTGGGACATGTCGGCGCTGGGCGTGGCCATCGCGGCGGGGTACTCCGCCGGCGTGTGGAGCATCGACACGTGGCGGCGACAGGCCACGCACGCCGACACCTATCTACCCACCACCACGGACGACGGTGAGGATACTTTGAAACTAATGTGCTTGGACTTAGGAGCCCAGTTTTGTTTAATTGTTTTTGATGATAAATCGGCTGCAGCTGAAAGTCAGCGCCATAATCTAGCTACAGCTAGGCTATGGCATTAGCTGTTTATTTATAATTCTAATGTTAATTACCAACTACCATTTTACAATATGTAATTATGTATTTTTGCCGAATAAATATTTTCTTTCTATATTCAATAGTTGTTGTGTCCGATCCGGGTCCATATGCGTTACTCACCTTATATTACCAGCTTACTACCATGTGGAACGCAATATGTTATGATTATGATTAACCCTGACACTAGGGTTACTGAGGTGGTCATCCACCTCACAACGTACACGATAGAAGGAGATGGTTAGATATTATATGATAATTGACAAAAGTAAAACCCGTTTTCGACTTACAACTTACATAATAAAACTTACTTAAAACTGTATGTAAATCTTTTACTAAAAGTTCAAATTTGCCTTACAGAGTCAATTAAAAACATTGGTCGTAGGTAATTTATTTTTAACGTTTGACGTTAGCTGAGCAAACCATGAAATGTTAGCTGTCACTTTTGAGCATACCTGGTTTTCTTATACCATGGTTATAGAGATCTAAAACCAGTTTTTCATTGACAGATCGCGACGCGCGGTACACTAAATGGAAGATGGCGGTGCAGCGCTCGCTAGGGTGGGCGACGACCAAAAAATCCATCGCTATGACAGGTCAGAAACGAAAGAATAGCATGCAGATAAGCTTTGACACTCTATCGCCAGTTGGCAGTAGGAAAAACTCAATATTCGACCGCAAAAATTCGGTTACAAACGATCAAGACCGACGGAACTCTCTCCTAGAAAATTGTATAGCTGAACAAAGCGTTGTTACTGAAAAGGAAGATTTCGTCGAGGATCTGCTGAAGTATTCAGCGAGAAAGTTCTCGATTTTCGTCCCCTTCCGCATCCCTAAAGCCGAAAGAACAATTTTAGACGACGCGGAGTATTTTATGAATAAAAAAGAATGCGATTACGGCATGTGCCAGTGTTGCGATACAGCGAAAAAGCTGCCAACTAACTGGGAGACGATCGAGGAAATAATCGAGAATGATCCCGAGATTATATTCGATTCTGACGACAACCCTATTATGGTCGAGCCGAAGTCAGATGCTGTGCTCCTAGATCCAAGGGCGTTAGGCAGTATTAGTTTAGCTAAAAGAATCCACTTAGAGAAATTGCCTGATATATTTAGAACTATTTGTAGCAAATTTTCTCATTCGTCTCTTACGTAAACGACATATTTCAGTACTTTATTTTCGAGGGTTAATTGTTGTCAAGTACTTATCGTGAATTCGTGACATTTGAAGTCATTTCTGTGATTAAGCTAGGTAGATAAAGACAGATCGAGCACCGCAATTTTTTTCTCAGTATATTGGTGTTGATTCCAGTACACGTCTAATTTTATTTTAAAATATAAAATAATTTCCGTCGAAAAGGAAAGGGACGGGTAATCGACAGGCATAAAGTTTATGGAACACACGACAATTTTAGGCAGAAATTTAAACACACGAAAATGGGTTACATACCAGTAAGATGCCTATTTGATTCGCCCGGGTTATTCATTCATTCACTCATTCATTTTATAATTAGCAGCTGTCAATCATCCGTCCCTTTCCTTTTAGGTGGTTAAGAAAAAGAGAAAATCAAAACTGCCTATTTTTCCCATCAGGTGTCCCTACTGTTGAGTGTTCTTAAATTTTGTCAGTTCCCTATACTATTTGAGTAAACAAACATATCGTTTTGGTTATATTTTGACTACAATATAACACTTTGCGCAGCGTTTAACAGCAAAATTATAGTGTTATATTTATTCCCTAAAGATCGGGAGAAGAAAGCTTAGAAAAATTTATTTTCAATCAAAACTGCCTTATTGTAACTGGCTGCTTTTTTTTTCGTAACTCATCCTTCAGACGGGATACACTTCGCGTTGCTCCATTTTATAGCAAGTTATCACCACCAATTTTAGCTATATGGAGAACTGTCGAAATTTAGGAATACTCAACAGTGCTACCGCCTACATTTGAGCTTCTAGTTTTTACGTTCATTTGTGTACTGAAATCAGGGCCATTATCAGTATAGCATGATAGTGTATCTAAGTGTACGTATGCATCAGTTTTACAGCAGTTATTCCGTCATATTTCAAGGTATGAAGGGCTTTTGGGAATGGAAAGTAATCTTTTGTCCATCATAAGGGATGTTATCATAAAATTGATCACGTTTCTCTAACTCCATTCACAATTCACCAATCTGATATAAAATATAACTAGGGAAAATTATCATCGATAAAGGAGTTATTTTTTCCATTTAACAAAATATAAACTTGCAAATTTTACTCAATTTTTTTTTAATAATTTAGTGTATTTTGATATTGGGACTTTTTTAAATCAAATAGGTTTGCTTTTGGCACCGTTCTGCCTCTTAAAGTGTGACAACCCAAAAGGTGCCTATGCAGTTTTGCCTTAAGAAACTCAAGTTGTGAGTTGAAGGGAACACCAATGCTGGAAGTGCATTCCACTTCTGACTTAAAAGATGTAACATGATAATTACCTATTTTAGAATAGAATAGAAATAGTTTATTATGAAAGGACGCCACACATACAAAAAAAGACAACAACATCATATGAAATTTCCACTAAAACAATTACAAAAAAGCATGACGGATGTTAGTCGAAATGATCATAAGGTGGTGGTGGACGTCCTGAGATAAAAGGGCCTCACTCAGCACAAGTCGCGGCGTGAACCACGACGCTGATATTATGTGTGGACCCTGTTGGTCACCTGTCGACCCTGTTTCTCATTGCTCGAGGCACATAATTATGCAAAAATATAATGTAATACCAGCGGTATTATATATAAAAATAATTGTTGCTTGATATTTGGATCAGATACATATAGAATACCTATATTTCTTCTCCTTATTTTGGTCAGAATAATAATGAGTGGAAGATGTGTCGTGCCTGGGTGTAATAACAAGGGTCATCATTTATACCCAAAAACAGAAAGATAAAAGATGCGTATGTCTGTTATCCATGAAATTAGAAGTTTAAGAAGACAAAACTGTACAGCGCCATCTAGTTTTTTTTGGGGAACGTAGTCTGCAAAGTCCCTCAGTGTTATACAACGCTAAATATTATATCTGTTTAGTGTGACATGTAATAAAAAATTGTTGCAAGTTTATTAAAATTGCATGAAACATATTACTTAAAACTATTCCATAATTAAATAATCTTTTCATCGAATAAAAAACAAGTGATTTATATGAATTATTTGGATTTTGTATTGCGTTTTATTAATGATTTCGATATACTTTAGGAAAAAAATACCCGTTAAAACTGATGTTTGTTGTACGTTAAAAAAAGACAAAGCCACGAATCTATAATGTGATTTTAATTAAATTAGCAGTATAGAGAAAAAAAAAACATTATTTTTTGTCTCTGTAGGTTAATAGAAAGGCATTGTTACTTGCGCTAGATATTTTTCTTTTTTATTTATAAAATGTTATTTTTACTAACAATAAAATAAGACTGTTATTTAACATGATTACGAATAAAAAGTATTATTTTTACTTGAATGAGTTTTTAATTTCTTCCGCCATTATGCATGAGAATTTTGCGACCTCTTCTCGATATTTACAATAATTTTGCTCTATCATTTTTAAGGCCTTTTTGTGAAAATAATTTATTTTAAAATCATTAAAATTTAATGATTCGGTACAGTCGTTAACGAATTAAAATTACCATTGAAATTGCTTACGAAAGATAAATTGATTGATTGATTGAGTTTATTTTTTGAGAATTTCGGTAATTTGGTGAAAGATTTCTTAAGATTTTTTGTACAAATAAACAATAGAATATCAGCTTTAGATTACATGCAAATACACCACCCAGTATTAGGTATAACAAAAGTATCAAAATTAGAATCCATAATAAATTAATCCATCATTATAATTTATTCAAATTATATTTTAACTCCCAAATGAATGATAAAATAATATTGTTCGCGACTGTACCTACCTACAAGTTGTCTTGACGGTGTTCTTCATACAATTTGACATTTAAAGATAAGTTCCCTTTCGTTACTAAGATATTTTTAATTTCACTGTAAAATATCTATAAACTCAATATTTTCACAGGTTTTAAACCACTAAAAAGCTTTGGCGTGGTGTAACTTAACATTATATGAATCCTTCATTGGTGTAGTTATATTTTTCATAGCTTTTAGGGGAAGCTTCATCAAATCAAATATACTTTATGAGTTTTTTTTGAGGAGGCTGGGGGGCTGGGATCATTTGCACTTCATTTATTTTTACACCCATATTCTAACATGGTAACTTATATCGCCGTCCACTCCGTCTGCAGTTGAGGCGACCTTGACGACTCCCTCGAACTTAGCTCAAAATCGATGAAAAAAATATATGAAAAATGTTTTTATTACCAGAAAACAATACAATGAGGCACATAAAGTATAATGGGTACTTATATTAAAAATATATCCAAATGAACAGAGGTTCCCAAACTAGGCGGAGCCTGTATCTTGGGAAACCGTAAAAAAATGGGTACATGTGATGTTGGCGCATAGTTTGCCAAAGGAAACTTAAATTAAACTTACATCTAAGTAGGTATTAGATATTCTTAGACATCGCCTCAATCTTACCTCGAGTTTACCCCAGTGACGTTGAGTGAAGGGATGACGTCATTATTTTCGTATTATTTTATTGGCAGTATGATATGCTCGACTCGAGTGAAAGTCCTCAAGTGTCAACTCAAAATACCAGAATACTCAGCTGAGATCGAGTAAACATCTTAGAATACGGGTGTTAGTATCAGCTGTTACTCTTTTTATATGACAGTATAATACTTGAGTAATTATCGCACCTAGTATTCAATCTTTCATCCCATCTATTTTATTTACTTCAAAAGGGACATAACGAAGCAACATTTTTGTCATTATACTCACATATATTTACCGTTATTCAAATAATCACCAAGCTTCGTAAACAGGAACGCAATAAAAAAAAACATATCTTTTTTTTACAGAGGAGAGGTACAGACTTCTGGCATCTATTCCAGCGACATTATATATTATCGGAAGCTTTACTATGCTAGTCGTTGCAAGTATGCTCAACAATAGTTGATAAGCCGTTTATATCACTATTACAGTAATCTAAGCTAAAAGTTGTATGCCATACGAATTGAACGTAGTATCTTGATTAGTGATAGGCGATTGTTCCAAAAATTACCAATGGACTTATTCGAACGATTCCATAAATACTATCCGAAAGATCATTCGTCATTCGAATGAAAATTAATCATTCGAATTATAATTCCCTATTGGAATATTTTTGACCAAAATAATTTATTCGAATAAAAAATTGAATTAATAATTCAAATGATTTTATGATTACGTGTGAAACGTGACATTCATGGCTGTTTCTATTTTATTTAAATAACACAATTGTATTTGTTATTTGTTTATTTTATTGCATTTTTGGTCGCAATTAAATTTTTACTTTTATTTTTGAAAGTTACAAAATCGTGAACAGCGTAAACAAATAATTCGAATAAAGCAAATTAATTCGAATGCTTATTTTTCATTCGAATACCCCGTTCCTATAAATAAATAATTGTAATACCATTCGCCCTTCACTAATTTTAATTTAATTAATCCAGTCACTTCTATAGGATGTTGTGAAAAACCAAATTTGTTAAATGCTCAAGATGTTTCTTTAATATGAGTACATTTGAATTAACTTCTTGTACAATTTTCGCTTGACTTTATACAGAGTGATTATAAAGTGATAGTTAAAAAAGTATGACTTTTGAATGGAAACGTGACTAGCGAATTTAGTATGAGTAGTTAATTTTTATAGTCATTTATTTAATTATTTTTAGTTTTAATTGGTTTCTTGTAACGTCCTAAGCTGCGTAGGTATTAAAACATACACATATGTGTCAAAATCTAAGTCTATGATTCAAAATAAGTTGGAATAATCAATCTTATGTCGGTTATGGTTGAAAGATGAATATAAACGTGTTAATAACGGTGAACGACAATAAACATGGAAGCAGGGATTATTAACGCCAAAACTCACTCAAAAAACAAAACACAATAGCAAAATAATCTATTTGTAAATAAACTATTTGTCCGTGATTTTGAAGCCCCGCCCCCCGCGGTATGATTGTCATTGCGTCATTTTTGAGCCACAAGAATACTAAATAAATAAATAATTGGCCATTTTATTTGACAGGTCGAAACATATGAAAATGTCGAGTCGATTACAGACTGAGCCTGCTTAGTAGAATGATTGTCAAATTGTATAATATATTGGTCTAATTCTAATAGTCTGCAATGGTGCTAATTCCAAACATTTCCTTTTTGTTTTAAGTTAAAAGGTATGGGCTTGTCTTCTGGAATCAGCATCGTTATCAACATCATCTACAAAAACTCACAGATATCTGACATAAGATTGACTATTTAATGTCTTAGTTCTAAACTCAACCGACTTTGGTAGCTAGAAGCTATAAGTGCAATGTACGTATATGAATTTCATTACTATAAATAAATCATTCAATCATAAAGAATTCTATAAGAATGTAGTTAAGAATCATTCAAATTAATTTATTATAACTAAAATGACAATTAAGAATCATTCAATATAATTGTTCAATGTTGTATTTAATACTATATCATCTCTAGTTATGAAAGTTAACTGTTAGCATGTGTTTATATTCAGATTCACGCAAAGCGAATACTAAGAGTCGCTTCCGTCTGGAAGAAGATAATTTTAGTTTAGTTTGATAGTTGAAAATCTATCTCTTTCTACTGAGGGTCGGCTTATACTAGGGCTGAGTTGATCCTAAATTTAAAATAACAAATTCAACCTTCGAAGAAGATTGTAAAAAGAACCAATCAGCGTTAGTCGCAATTTCTAAATATGAAAATGCGCACGTCATTTTAAAATCTCATAAGTAATATATGCGTTACTCTGCGGATTTTAAGGTTCAATTTGTTATTTTAAGTTTTGGATTGACACTTCGATTCCTTATGGTATTAACCCTAAGTGTGATGAAGGACGACCTTCATTTTGGGACTGTCAAACTAAATTAATTCGACGGAATTAGAAAGAAGCATGTAAATAAAAAACATACAGTCATAAAAATATAGGTACCTGTGCAATCGTGCATATCACATGTTATACAGAATTACTCTTGCTATAGAATAATGTGTATCTAAAACCGAATAAAAGTGTATAATATAAACTTTCAGGAAATAACGAACGTCCTTTTTTCGATACCAATTACAATTTTGATTTAAATAATCTTATACATACTGTATCTAATATATTATGTAGAAATATCCAGTTTATATCTGTAGGAACAAAATTAATTCAGTTTTAAAAATAACAATAAATAAATAAATACACAAATTAATTATGAATAGTTTTGTTATTTGTTGCATTAATTTATGAAACTGATATTGTTATTAATTTTTACAAATCATTCCTATTATTGCATTGTAGTGAAATTTGCATTTGTTAATGTTTTTACATCAATTTGTAATTAATTATTGATAAATGATTTTTG
The DNA here is from genome assembly GCF_024362695.1 of Pectinophora gossypiella. Classification (NCBI taxonomy): domain Eukaryota; kingdom Metazoa; phylum Arthropoda; class Insecta; order Lepidoptera; family Gelechiidae; genus Pectinophora; species Pectinophora gossypiella. Next base: position 4,206,365 of record NC_065428.1, on the reverse strand, counting down.
AAAGACAATTTTGAATTTTAATTTAAGTAATTTAATTTTGTACTTAATTGTTTTGTGAGTTACCATTTAGTTGTAGCCTTTGGGTATTTTTATCAGAATATTTTGTGGTTGTTTATATATTTTGTTAGAGTAATTATGGTTGATCAAAATATTATTTGAAACGTTGTGTGGAATTGTTATTTTATTTTTATTTATTCAATTAATTCTAAATTTTGAGAAATACAGACTAGTGGTATATTTACAGACTTTTGTGTAAATATTTTATAAATAGGTACCTACCTAGGTACTACTTACATATACAGATATGTGGCTATTGATTTATATTTTCCAAATCATAAGTAGTAGGAAATGTTGCAATTATAAATTATTTGTAAAAGAATCGCCATTTTACTTCAGCCGTATTCAATTAAATCGTTCCTATAAATATGCTTTCTGTGTTTTATTTATTATACCAATAGTCCTTTGCTTATATAATAATGAACTATAAATAGTTATGTAGGTACCTATTTGACAACTTTTTACGAAATGTCTAAACGAAAGTTTTCTTTGAAGTTTGTATGGTGACGTCATCAATAAAAGCGGTCAAACGTCGCACTCATTACTTAACGTTACTTAATTCATAAATAAAATTCGAAAATAACTCGGAAAGTAAAATGTGATTGATTTTAGATCATCTTAGATTAGCTTCTATTTCAAATACCTTGATACTACTATTAATAGGTACCTTACTATTGATATATCAAACAATGGAATTCCCCCGCTTGCCCCGGTGATAATAGGCGTGAGTGTATGTATCTCTACAATATTAATGTCTTGTAAATCTGTGTGCATTATTATTATTTACTTGTTTAGAATGTGAATATTAATAGGCATTCTTTATTACCTATCCGCGACATTTTCACAAATTATTTTTAAATTATAAAATAGCTGGATCAAAAACCTCGAAAGTAAAAATAATTATTTCCATGTTTGGAAAGATTTTGTTCGAATTTCAAAACTTTTTTAAATTCCGCGCCGAGAATATGCTGAGGTTGGCGTCATTGTCTTTCGGTATGTTCATGAATAATTTAATTTTCAGCTGCAAGTTATTGTTGTTCAGGTTTTTCTATTCAGGACGTCCACGAATAAATATTTTGCTCTGTATTCATCTTCATTTACAATAACGTACTTTTTGAACGAAAGGATTATATACTGCACTTGACTGCAAAAAATAATTGGATTTTAAACGTTATGTATCTTAACTTGAATGCATCTGTTCCTTATCATTCATTGGTTTACAAATGCTACCAACTTGACCAATAAACGTCATACATAATCACGAGATTTTGTGAAGTGATAAAATTGAAAACAGAGGTCATTATTAAATAAAACTAAACCATATGAACTGAAAATTCTTAAGAAAGATAGAGAAAATGTTGTTAATGTTAAATATTGCTGTATAACATTGAAATTATCAATTGGATTCTAAATGTCAGTGACTGAAACATGAACTCGAAATCATAAAACATTTTCATTTATAATAAAAAATGGATATAAATAATTTGCCTTTGGAAACATTTGTTGAAATACTGAAGAGAACCGATGGATACAGTGTAGGAAAGTGTCGACGAGTGTGTAAACAGTGGAAAGAGATCATTGACGTGACGAGCCTACTGTGGCAAGAGTTTTGCAGGAAAGACTTCAAACATGCGTCTACAATCGCCAAAAGGAAAGTCGGCGACGATGTCCAGTGGTACCACATCTACAAAAACCTAACAATGTGGTCAACAAAAACATCGGATGTCGATAAAGAATTACGAGAGTTTTTCAAGTTCAATGAAGAGGATACTTTGCATGCTCTCGAGACGGATTATAATCTATTACCTCTGCGGGATAATCGAGGATTCGTTCTTTATGAAATTACTACATTGAAGTACCTACCAGTTGCAGTACCAGAGAAACACTGCCTAAAAATCTCGCACAACACCTGTGCATCAGCAATTTTAACAAAATCTGGTTTATACCTGCAACGGTCTGTTGAGAATCCAGCCCACACTTCCGAAGCATTCTTCCAAGCAGACAATTTCATCCTGACCAAAGATGCACTGTACTTCTACAAAGACCGTGATGTTTTTAAATGTCTACTAACTTTAGAAAAAATACCATTGAAACTTATACTTAGATGTGATTATGATATCAAAGAAATGAAAGTTAGTGATGATATAGTTTATATATTTACTAGATGTGGTAAAATTGTAACCATAAGTAATGACAAGAATTTGTCTGTAAAGCCGATAAATATCCCAGTTGAGTGGATACAACACATAAAACACATCTGTGCATTAGATGATAAGAACTTCATATGTTATTCGCGCCGTCTTTTCAAAATAGAAACTGACAAATACCAACATTTGTACCTGGATTTTCCACCAATCAGTGCTTTGTTTTTCTATAGTGACTTCGTAATTATTGGCACGACTACGTCTGAAATACTGTTGTATAGATTATTTTGCCAGGAAAGGAATACAAAGCCGTCTTTTGAAGTTCTAGCTACACTGCCTGATGGAAAATATGCTGTACATTTGGATATTTGTGAGAGGAAAACAGGACCATTAATCATAATCGGAACACATCTTGAAATTATACTTCTGGATTTAGAGTTCTTTCCACATGTAAGTATGAAATAAAAGCTACTTTTTATTACATTAGTAAACAGATTACCAGATGTAGGATGTGTAACATAAGCCTACAAGACTATCTCCCAATTGGGGCAGGAAGGTACATCCATCTGAAATAAGTACCCACATCTCACCAATCTTTTTGTTAGATCAGCGTGATAGATGGTGAGCCATATTGCCATCTATAATGGGTGAAGTGTGTAATATTGTATGCATTTTTATTTCAGTTATTCTAAACATTTATGCTTTATATTATCAATATTAACTGGCATCTTTTCTTTTTTTCCAGGAAACACCAGGCAAAATATCATTTCCTCCAAACAAACTTGCCATGTACAAAAGGATGTTGAAATTAAGGGACAGATTGAAAGCAAAACAATAATGTGTAGCAGAAACACTTGTGAGATAAAATTCTTGTAGATCCTGGTCCAGATTTTGCGCTTGGTATCAAAGCCAATCAGGAGCAGGAACCTTCCGCGTGGGATCTCAAATAAGTTCGCAATTTGTGTCGTTCTTAGGTGTCTATGGATGCTAACAACGATAAAAAATAGGCGTGCATGGCGACATAATTATTGCGCCTACAAAATGCACGATAATTATTAAAAAAAAAACATAAAAATATGTTTGCCTAGTTGTTCTCCTATTGTCAGCCTTTAATTACGGTCCTGGTGAAAGATCTTTTCAAGACAAGTTTATGCAGTCTCGCCCATAATTCCTATCGTGGTTGGCAGAACTAGAACTCATCAGTTAGACAACCAGCTGAATTACATTAAAACCCTTTACAAATTGTTTTTGTTCCTAAGCTTAAGTATTTAATTGGAGTATACATAAATTGCCTATATACGTCGCACTGCTGGGCACAGGCCTCCCCTCAATCAAACGGAGGGGGTATGGAGCATACTCCACCACGCTGCTCCACTGCGGGTTGGTGGAGGTGTTTTTACGGCTAATAGCCGGGACCAACGGCTTAACGTGCCCTCCGAAGCACGGAATCATCTTACTTTTTCGGACAATCAGGTGATTCAAGCCTGAAAAGTCCTTACCAAACAGGACAGTCTCACAAAGTGATTTCGACAATGTCCCCATCGGGAATCGAACCCGGACCTCCAGATCGTGAGCCTAACGCTCTAACCACTAGACCACGGAGGCTGTTGATTTAATTGGTGTATTTATTGTCAAATAACTTTAAAAGAAAGATGTTTTTAATTTATTGTTCTAGGTATCTTATTCCTTGTAAATTATGTGCAAATGTGATTTTTGTGAGTAAAACAGTCTATAGGTATTGTTAATTGAGATTGGGTCTTCATAGTTTATAGGGAAATAAATTATTAACTTTTAATAACTGTTTTTATTTACTCGCACGCCATTAGGTATGGGGACTGTTTGGGCATTATAAGATTATAATATTCTAAATAAGTGGGTAGGTAGTAATAATAATAGGGTAGTTTCCAACTAGTCAAATCAGTTACTTTTTGTTAAACGTCAAAACACAAAATGTCTATGGAATTTGTATGAAAAAGCTACCTGTGACGTCATAAAAAAGTGACAAAATGTCGCACTTATTATTACATTTTTCTTAATTAAAATTCATAAATAAGTTAAAAAGAAAAAGAAAACGTTTTTGGCACCTTTAGATCTGTCTTTATTTAGTAATTAAAATTTTACAATTTATCTTTGACCTAGGAAACTACCCAATTCGCGACTAAAAAGCGAGCGAAAAGTGGGTAGTCGTTTTTTTCACCTTTCGCGTGGGCGCCATTATCGTCTGATTCGCTAGATAAATCGGTTTCGGTTGGATTTCTCTATATTTTTAAAGAATATTTCTTTATTTGGTGTGTATGTTAAGTGAAATAAGAATTGTGTAGAGATCCTTAGTGATATCGGACGTGGTAATTACTGATACTGGGACTACCGACATGTTACGAACTCCTGTTAAAATCGTGGACCTCGGTCAAGGTGAGTAGTTTAAATCTCTTAATTGCTTATTGTAGTGTCTGAAAAAGAATAACAGAAATACTTGATGAGGCGGGTTAAAACGCCACGTATAAGCAAGTCATCAAAAAAGCAATAGTTGACTTTTATATGCGCAAACATAAAAGGCCACATGAATTGCTTCCATGTGGCCTTTTTAATCCCCCCAGGTCACTATCGCAGTATTAGGCTGCATTTCGGCGCGTGCGGCTCCTGCAGTGCGTCTATGTGCACGTTTACCTTTAATCGGACTATCTGGGCTAGACAAGCACATGTTACCTACCTATGTACTTTTTATGCGGCATTCGTTTGACTTTCAAGAATGTTCTTCTTCTATCGTGTGGATTGTGAGGTGAATTACCAACCCCATCGACCCTGGTGTCAGGCCTCGGTCTCGAATTTTGCGGGCAGCGGAGCGGCAGCGGCGGCGGCGCGGGAGAGGGGCGGGCAACGCATACCTGTTCTCGAAACCAGCGGGCAGATCGCGCGGCACTGTAGCGCTGTAGTGTTGTGTTCGTGGTTGTGTTGTCGACATTCGCAAACGAAATGTCTGAAAATCGGCGACAACGGCGTTTTTTATTTCTTCCCATAAACGATTAATTATTCTTCTATTTTTATGGTTCACATCTTTGCTGTTCCATATGGGTCTCCTCTCAAAGATTGCCGAAATAATTTGCTCTTGCACGTCCGAGGACATTTTGATACCTACGTCACGAAAAAAAAGTACAACACTATACTACAATGCAGACGCGCAACGGTCACCGCTCGACTGGAGTGCACCGCTCGTTGCCCGCCCCCGCGCCGCTGTTTTCGAGACCCGGTCCATTTGACGATACGCATAAGATCCTGCCGCTCCCGCGCCGCCGCCGCCGCCGCCCCGCTGCCCGCAAAATTCGAGGCAGAGGCCTTAGGGTTATTACTGAGCCGCCATAGGCCCCTGACATGACTCATGTAACGACTACGTACTTACACCAGTAAGTAATAACCGGGACCAACGGCTTAACGCGTCTTCCGAAGCACGTCTTTTTACTTTTTGGACAATCAGGTGATCTGCCTGTAATGAATGAAGAATGTTAATATTAACCAATTACAAAAAGTCCACGTTTTGTAAGATTAGTAATTAATTGCCTGCAATTTAATTTACGACATGTACAATTCTCATCGCTGCCAAAAACCACCAATATACCGTCTCAACCAAAATACCTCCGCAAATCCTTTAAAAATAGACCTCGGGACCTCACAAAAGGAAAACAGACCATTTGACTTAATTAATCCGCTCGACATGCACACATTTTACGAGAAACACTCGTTATTCTGTTATTACGCCATTTTGAACAAAATAGCGGGGCATTTGAAGGGTCAAGAGAGCTGACCCCAGTTTTAAAACAGGATTTCAGGATTTTTGAGGTAATACGATGTTTTTTGAAGAAGCAGTTTAGTGGCTGCGTTGAAACGTAATAAATGACGACTAAGTATTTGTAAAAATAATTCTATCTACTTTTAAGTCACCCATCAAAATGTTTTATTGATAAACAAAATTACAAATTACTCATCTGCGGCAAATGTACAATAAGTCACGGAAATAAAGACGTTTAGTAAAAAGTAACTGATTTGACTTCTTTAAAACTGGCCTATTGTCGTATAAAATCCTCTTTATAAAACGCAGTCTTACAGATCACGGGGATGTAGAGCGGAATACAGTCGACTGTCGGGTGAAGAGGAGGGCGATGTGCAGGACAAAAAGGTGGCATGCCACCACCCCCTGTGTTAAGGGGTAGTCTACTTCTTATCATCATCACCAGCCCATTAACGTCCCCACTGCTGGGGCACGGGCCTTCCCTATGGATGGATAGGGAGATCGGGCCTTAAACCACCACGCGGGCCCAGTGCGGATTGGTTGTTATTAACGACTGCTAATGCAGCCGGACCAACGGCTTAACGTGCCTTCCGAAGCACGGAGGAGCTGGAGATGAACTTTTTTTTGTGGTCACCCATCCTATGACCGGCCTTTGCGAAAGTTGCTTAACTTCAACAATCGCAGACCGAGCGCGTTTACCGCTGCGCCACCGAGCTCCTAATTTGACATTATGAGTTCCAATTTGCGATCACAATTCATGTTTGAATCAAAGATAATTGATTCGTAATATCAATTATCTATGATTTCCAGAATTTGTGTCCGATTAATGGCGATAGGCTCGCCTCCTATTACATAGAATTTAAACATAGCTGGAGAAAATTAGGCGTATTTACTAAGGATACACCTGTCTGTCTGTCTGTCTATCACTTCGGTGATACAGACGTATCGGGTAAGCACCGGCTACCCTTAGCCGTATCGCCACCTGAATGGTCGAGCAATTGGCGCAAGCCCGGTACGGGTATTCGAACCGGAGGTCCCCGTTTGAGAAGCAAGCCGCGCTGTACCACAGGACCACAGTTGACTAACTAAATTCTTAATCACAACATAACACAACGCTACCATACCTCATATTTTCCATAGATCTCACTGAATATCTGAACTTTCAAGCATCACTAGCCATAATTGAACCTCATGTATAATTCAGGGAGCAGCATAATTTTTGTCTGAACTTCTAAACTACTTCGGTCGACTAAGTTTAATTTGTTCAACTTTGCAATTTACTAACACCGAGCTGAGTTAGTGCACTCCCAGCCAGTTTGTGGATCTGAAATATTTGTGGGATTACCCTCCAAACTTACGGCTTATTTGGCACGGGATGCTCTGAAGAATGGTACACCGTTTTGAACCACCGTGCCGGACTTCACAGGGCCCTAGACGTTCTTTAAAAAATAAATAAAAATAAACATAAAATATTGATATACAATTGAGTAATTTAGCTGCCTAATATCAGTTTTCAGACAGTTAATCCCATGCATTCATATCTTCTAAATAATCACTAACTTTATAATAACCTTTTTTGTAAAGTTTTTGTTTAACTACTGTCTTAAAGCAGTTGAAAGACAAATTCTGAATGTCAATGGGAATCTTATTGTAAAAACGTATACATTTCCCCTTAAAAGATTTAGTAATCTTATGTAATCGACTGACTTGTAAAGGGTAAGTACATAATTATTCAAAAAACAATGTAATGACAGAAGCATAATATATTACAGGTGGTTAGTGACATCGTAACGAAATCTTTGAGGGATGATTCAGACCATGATCATGAGTTAATATCAAGTGGAATTTTTCGTCGCAAAAGTATAGAACTGAAAATAATTAGAAAAAAAAACAAAAAAAAGACATGAATTTTGCGACGGAAAATTCCACTTGATATTAACTCCTTTCCTTTGATCAGGATAATAATGGGTGGAAGATGTAATTGTGCCTGGTTGTAATAAAAAGGGTCAAATTTATACCCAAAAACAGAAAAAGAATGCATAATGTCTGTTATCCTTGAATTTAGAAGGTTTTTGGGGCCTACAATAGGTTCGATCGCAGTGTAGTGGCCGACCAATTCTTCCAAAGGTGAAGGTGATGGAGAATAATTAAAACAGTAGTCAGTGTCCGACAAAAAGTTGTAATTTGAACTTCGTTACAGAAAAGTCCAGAGAGCCGAATGACATTCTCATTCGCAACCAGGCAGTGTTGCCATAATAATAATAAAATTCGTTCAAAAACCATTATAACTATCATTATGATTATTATAGCGTTACGCTATAACTAAAATTAATGATATTATTTATTATAACTTTTATAATTGAAATAAAGGCGTGCGTTCCAGAACGCCACAGGTTAACCGAAGGAAAATCTGTACAGCGCCATCTATACCGTTTTTGAGGAACGTAGCCTGGAAAGTCCCTAACTGAGAGTATTGTGTACCTATTCAGTGTTCTCTTTTTAGCTTTATCGTTACAAAAATCAGGTTTTTTATGCCGGGTTTTGTATCAAATATCTCTCTCTCTTTTTAAGAGCTACGCTCTTGTCGGTGGAATAACCGCCATTCCTCTCTTCTTCCCGCCAAAACCTTCACCTCCCGATACGACACGACCTGCACCTTCTCTTTTATTTGTTTCATAAATGTTATCCTAGGTCTACCCCTTCCTCTCTTCCCTTCAATTTTTCCTTCTATAATGTTTGTTATAAATGAATCGTGTCGTATCAGGTGGCCAATCATATTTCCTCTCCGGTTCTCTTTTCTTCAACTCTTTCCAGCACTTTTTCATTTGACACCATTTCAGTCCAGCTTATACCCTCCATCCTTCGCCAACACCACATCTCAAACGCTTCCAACCTCTCTCTGTCTCTCTGTGTCATAGTCCACGTTTCACTTCCATAGAGTGCAATGCTCCAAATATATGATTTAATAAACCGTTTCCTTATTTTTAATGATATGTTTTTGGTATTCAAAATGTATTTTTTCCTGTTAAATGCTTCTGTATCAATGTATCAAATATAAAAAAATATATATTTAATATTCTGTTTGCTGGTTCTGAAGGGGAAAGTTTCCCCTTTAACATGATACCTATATTTATACCAACGGTCACAGATAATTGATATCTCGTGGATTCCAGAATTTGTGCCCGGTTAATGGCAATAGGCTTGCGTCGTAATGGGACTTAAACATGGCTGGCGGGGAGTAGGTTCATACTGCTAAACACATCTGCCTAAACCTTTCGGGGATGCAGGCGTGATGCTATGTCATGTGTCTATACTATAAATTAAGACATAATATAAATAATCATTTTTCTACACTGCAAATATTGCGCAAATAACAACTTCGAGTCGATCCTTTGGGCCACCATTGACGTAATCCAATACTTTCACAACTCCTTTATCGAACTATTCTACAGTTTTCCGTGATGGCTTCGAATATCAAAGAATTTTATCTCCTGTTGGAGTTTCGTTCTCAGCTAAGAGATATTTAACACCTTGACTGCAATTCGAGCTGAACTCTTAAACTTTTATATTAATAAAACTTGCTAAAACAACGGATAAAATCTTAAGTTCTTAAAATCCGAAGGACGGATCATCTTACTTTCGGATAATCAGGTGCTTCAAGTCTGCAATGTCCTTACCAAAGGACAGTCTCATTAAGAGATTTCGACATTGTCCCCATCGGGAATCGTATCCGGACCTCCAGATTGTGAGCCTAACGCTGTAACCACTAGACCACGGAGGCTAATCATTTCTCCTTTAAAACGTAGTTACATCTTCTATTTATTTATTTGAGTCACCAACAGTTACTATATTTATACATGGTTACAATAGCATACAAGTAATGAACTTAACACGTTGACAGTCCCCATACAAAACGTTTTGACTTCCTATAAGTCCTGCATATAACTTAAATTTTTATATGTCCTGTTAAAAACGTAAATAATAATAAATGTAAGTACTCTAAACACTTCATAATACCTATTGAGTGCAATAGGAAGTAAACCATATCTCTTACTATCATGAAAAAATAATGTTTCAATATTTAAAATGATTGGAGGTAAAAAGGAGAGGCCAGTGTGCGCAGAGTTTGCACTATGCTACACTAGTATCTATATACTCAAGCTCCGTTCTCACAAGTAGCTGCAAGTGAGAGTAAAGGCGACAGGCGACATGTAAACACTAAACAACACATTAGCTATATACAACGCACTGGATAGTTCGTGTACACCACTCTTGCAGTCTGCTGGCGCGATGCAAGGGTTGAGAGATACGCGTATTTCGGTTATTACATTTGCCAATCCATCCTGCCCGATGCGTCAAGGTGACAGGCGCGGCGATCAGGATCGTGTGGTCTGATAGCAAGTTAAAGGGCTTATCACACCTACCTGTCCGGCTGTCTCGAACTGTAATCAGTTCTCGAATTTAAATAATCAAATTCATAATAATGTTAAAATGCATCATATCGTTTTTATTTTTGCTCGAGTGAGTAAATAATCGATTTGTAGGTTTTTTTGTCATAAAAACACTGGCCAGAAAAAAGTTGATGCTTTTGGCGGGCTGTCATTACGAAAAAACTAAATAATTTTCTGAGAACAAATGAAAGTGCATTAAGAGCAGAGAACGGAAATCAGTCAATATTCTTACATGATTATGTAAGGTTCGCGACCCCGGCAGGCTAGATGTGTCAAGGCCACGGTGGTTACCATGGTTACTATTTGCCGATCAGATTGTGTAGTCTAATAGCAAATCGGCGAGGCGTAACCATGGTAACCACGATCTCGAGCTAGTCTAATAGCATCGATTTTCCCGATCTCGATGTATTGTGATCTTGATGCATCAGTCTAGATGGATAAGTGTAATTATCTCACAATAATCACTCGTAATAGAGCCGTATTTTTGAATCATTCGTTTTCGATTCGCGTGCGAAAGTATATAGCCATCTCACATAGCACATTAGAACTTGTCATTTGCAAGATGAGACAGGTATATATTTCGGGGACGAACGGTTAAAAAAGACGAGCCGTAATAATACTCAACATAATCGTTGGGCATAACCGCTCACCGCTCACCCCGTAGGACACAGTCGCCGCGTACCGACGCATCGCGCCCGCTCATAACCGCTGAGTGCGTCTCAAACACCAACGCGCAGAGTGTGTGTTTTCTACTTATAACACCCTGTCACTCTCCATTGGACGCGCGACAGTTCGCGTGTCGACATTTGGGTCTAAGACTTAACATAACATAAGCTCACTATCTGAATTGGGATAGTCAGTACGTATAGTTCATCCATCGCTAGAAGAACGCCAACTTTCTGTCAGTGACTCGTATCGCCGACTGTAATGGTCGAGCCAACTGTCTTCATGTGTGCAAGTTCGGCACCGGGGTTTTCCCTCATTCAGCGCTTATCGCTATCGACCCACTAGGGTTGATTAATTCTTTCAAATATTTTTCCTCTCAGACGACGCCCTGAGCCGAGGTTCGCGCCCAACTGGGCACCCCCAGGGCTGTTGTCTTAAACGTTGTACCGGGTGAGAGCCTTCAGCGCTCCCCATTTGTCCGGCCAAATAGTTAATGCCGTCGATGCAAGCTCACAATAACTGATGTCGAAAAAAAAACCTACTTTGTCCACAATATGTCGACACCAATGGACACCACCCCGGTTGCAATTAGACGCTGTCTCGACGCGGCACTATTGTGTAGACTACCTACCGTACATACTACACTCGAGTGCTGTGATTGCACATGTAAACAGCCTTACATGTGTCTGTGAAGTGAGTCGTGAGCACATCCTTACTTACATACTCTATGGTTCTTCCTGTCTGAGAATTGTCTCGCTGAAAGAGTTAAAGAAAACGAAGAAATTCTTATGCAAAGGCAGACACAATGAGGGGCTTTCCAAGCTTCTTCTTATCATGTGAGTTGTGAGGTGGATTATTACTGAGCCGCCAAAGGCCCCTGACATGGCTCATGTAACGACTACATTCTTACGTACCGAAGCACGGATCATCTTACTTTCGGACAATCAGGTGATCAGCCTGTAATGTCCTAACCAAACTAGGGATCACAAAGGGATTCGAACCCGGGGCCTCCGGATCGTGAGCCCAATACTCAACCACTGGACCACCATTCCCCAAAAACAATATAATGGTGACATAGAGCCACACGGACCTCCGCATACTCGTATATACTAATAATTGTTTCTTGTTATTTGGATCACATTATATACTTATAGAATTATGCTGCACTACCTATCCAACTGGGCACCCTCAGGCCTGTTGTCTTAAACGTTGTACCGGGTGAGAGCCTTCAGCGCTCCCCATTTCTCCGGCCAAGTAGTTAATGTCATCTGCGGCAAATCTACAACAAGTCACGTCAAAAAAAAATGCTCTACCTATATTGCTTCTCTTTATTTTGATCAGAATAATAATAGGTGGAAGATGTAATTTTATTTTGCCTGGGTGGTTTGGTTGTATGGGTTAAGTCATCATTTATACCCAAAAACAAAGATAAAAGGTGCATAATTATGTCTGTTATCGAGGAGTTTTATTGAGGAGCTCGGTGGCGCAGCGGTAAACGCGCTCGGTCTGCGATTGTTGAAGTTAAGCAACTTTCGCAAAGGCCAGTCAAAAAAAAAAGTTTTCATCTCGAGCTCCTTCGTGCTTCGGAAGGCACGTTAAGCCGTTGGTCCCGGCTACATTAGCAGTCGTTAATCCGCACTGGGCCCGCGTGATGGTTTAAGGCCCGTTCTCCCTATCCATCCATAGGGAAGGCCCGTGCCCCAGGAGTGGGGACGTTAATGGGCTGATGATGATGATGATGATGATGTCTGTTAACCATGAAATTAGAATGTTAAACGAAGGAAAATATATTGTTTATGAACACCGTAGCTTGGAAAGTCCCTTATTTTTACAAGAATGTATTTGTCAAAAAGTAGCGTATTTACTCGTAGACTGACGTGTAGATTTCGACTACTGGTTGTTAATAACGCCTTTTGTTAGCGGCGCGATCGTTTTTGTGACTTCTGTTAAGACGGCGAAATTGCAGATCTCTCGATGTAATCACGTAGGTTGGGCAGAATCTCGAAGTGGACTCGCAGGTTGTAGATTACTCGCAGACTGAAGCGAAGATTTCGACCGCTGATAGCTGCCTTTTTTCGCGTCGCGTCGACCGTTGTACGACGCAACTCGATGTTGAATTGAAAGATGGCGATGCGCGAGCGCGTAGTAGATATTAATTTGTAAAATTTTAGATTTTAAGACGGTGAAAGGACCAATTTGTTGGGATCCTTGATAGCAATAAATAAAACCAGCGGACTGTAACTATATTGCTGTCTATTAGTTCCAAAATATTACAATATATTTAGAAGATTACAAATCGAACGCGAGCGCGAGCGAGGCGCAGAGAGAAGTGGATTTCTCTTTTTTTTTTATTAGTGTTGCCAACGAGCGGGTCGGCGAGCGACGAATGAACGGCGATCGGCGGCCACCCCGCGACCCCTCTAGTGAGGTGCGTAGACAGGGGCATATTCTTAGGAATGAAAGATACCAGCTGCTTCAATTAATTATGATGGGCAAAATTGAAGGGAAAAGACGTCGAGGGAGGAGGAAGAAGTCATAGCTGCGGAACATCCGCGAATGGACCGGCATTACAACCGTAGAACAGCTGTTTCGTCTTGCTTCTGACAGAGAAGAGTTCTCAAAGCTGACGGCCAACGTCCAGTAATGGACAGGCACTAGAAGAAGAAGAAGATTTGTCAAAACTACACATATAAATAACATGTTACAAGTTGCAATATTTATCAATCAATCAATAATACTTTATTGCACAACGACATATTAACGATACGATTTATTTTTTATACGATTTATTTCACAAGTATAGTTTACAATCCCTTTACTTTTTTTTAATAAACTTAATTTACATGTACTTGTGAGTAACTTGTAGCTTGTGAGCTTGTAGACTTGTAAGTTTTTATGAACACGGCACAAAAATGTATGGGAGGTGGTCTAGTGTAGAATTTGACAAGAAATCAAAATCCAGAATAACTCATAAAGTACAGCTCTTCCAGAAGAGCCACCATAGAGACAATTAATCAACATCAAAAGACCTTTCAAATGACATATGCCTCGTCAGTATTGGCGGTTTAGACCAGAATGTTCATTCTTCTTTGTCAACACGACAGTGACGACTGTACTTTTCCTTTTGCAAAAAAAGAAAAACATCTATAAACGCTTGTTTATCAAACAGCACAAAACAAAACAACATTTTAAAACCACACAAAGCCCCCCACCCTTTAGCTTACAAAGTACAAAACCATTTAGAAAAAAGAAAAAGAAACACATTCTATGTTTTTCTCTCATTAAAATGTTCGTTGCATCTGATTATTACCGTCTACGGCGTAGCATTTGTTTACATTTGCTACGCTGCTACGCTGTAGCTCGCAGAATAACAAATGTAACAACAGTGTTTTTCAATTAGGAGCATAACAACATGGAAAGTTAAGTAGGAAATGTCTTTTTTTTTTGTTATATTAGCTGTATGATCAAAGCATAATATGATAATATAATTCCTTATTCTACGACTGTACAACCGATATTGGTTTTTTATTTTAACAACCATAAAATCTTAATTTCAGGGAACGAACTTATACTATCTATATATTTTTATATATTCGTATTTAAACACGGTTTGGACGCATTTTTAGAAAAAGTCCTTAGCGATTGCGAGTCGATATATTTATAGTATGTCACTGGTTTTACCGCAGTAAGTAAAATCTTATCGGTGTAGCATTTACCATGCTACTTTTTTAGGCAAAAATAAGGCAGTGGTTTCGCTCTTGCCTTCCGCACCGCAGTACTCTGTCTGACGCGAGTGGGATGGCGCCCAGAGTAGTCTATTTCAAAGCCGTACTAGGACTCCTGTCCTCCGACTCTGAACAGTATTGACAGTTACTACTGCCCTCTGTCAGGTTCCAGGTTACAGTCCCTGTGTAAGTAAAATAAAACAAACATATTCTAGAATAAAGCGGAATTTCTTTGAAGTGTCTTCACTCAACCTTCCCTTTTAAAGTCATAAGATTTTATCCTCGTCTAGCCTGCAGGGGAATGCAGCGTGAACATTTGACGTGAAGAAAATAATCGTAGAAGTTCACAAAGGGAGGCAGTCATTGAGAAATTAAGGCATATGAGGAACTCACACGGCCTGAATAGGCCTTTGTCTGGAGCTAGACGCTTTTGTCTCGATCTGCGCCAGAAAACCTGCCCGTACGCAGATGTAAAATTGAGATAGATCTCGTACCACCTTACAAATAAAAAATAAACCAGGGATGAACCGGTGTAGGACCAACCATGGAAAGTCAAACCATCACCTACATAAATGGGGCTTAAAGGAGTCGCCATACTGTGAATGTGGTCACCCGGATCAAACCATATCTCACATAGTGAACGAGTGCCCTCTGTACCGGTTCCCAGGTGGCATAGCCGAGCTGCATTGTGTGACGGATGCGGCAGAGACTTGGTTAGGGGAGCTTCAGCTGGATATATAATCCACGCAGGATATTTTATTTTTGTATGCCATACGCAATAGTAATAACGTGGGTTTAAGTATTTGACTCTCCCTCCCTCTCTCTATTTAAGAGCTGCGCTCTTGTCGGTGGAGTAATCGCCATTCCTCTCTTCTTCCCGCCAAATCCTTCACCTCCTGATACGACACGACCTGCACCTTCTCTTTTATTTATCTCATAAATGTTGTAGAGTTGAAGAAAAGGGAACCATAATGAAGACTATAGAGAGGAAATGATTGGCCACCTGATACGACACGATTCATTTATAACAAACAACAAAGAAGGAAAAATTGAAGGGAAGAGAGGAAGGGGTAGACCTAGGAAGTATTTGACAGCCACGCAAAATTGAATCCAATTATCATACAATTCGACTGAACTTTGGTTGGCTGTCAAATATTTACCCACGTTTATCTCTGGTTTATTTTTTATTTGTAAGGTGGCTAGTCTTTTGTACACCATCCCTTTGTCGGATTTTGTCGGAGCTGAACTATGTTTTTTATTCGGTCCCTGGCCAGCTTAGCGGCATAATGGACAAATTCGGCTCACCATCCTATCACGTTGGTCTAACAGAAAGCTCGGCGAGTACCTACCTAGTTCATCTTGCGATGGATGTACCTACTGCCAGTCTATGTGTGATTTCTGTTTGCTACCTGTTTCTATTATAACTAAATACGCACCAAAGTGGTGGGTTCGAATCCCGGTGGGGACATGTAACAAAAATTACTTTGTGATCCCTAGTTTAGTTAGGACATTACAGATAGAAAATAAGATGATTTACCTTATTTATGAATTTTTTTTAGGTTCTATGACGATCTTGTGACGTAGCGAGTAGGCGCCGCTACTTCAAAAGCGAACCCCTGATGCCGGGCAGCAGCGGTATCAGTACTGGTTGGAGGCCGAGGAAATGGATTCTGGTAGGGCTCTAGCTAGAATATCACTGATTGAGAAATTGGTCGGTGTACTGCGGAACGGAAGGCGATTGGGGCAACCACCGTTCTACACGCCCTATCTATGGAGTAATGGTACTCCACCGACAAGAGCGCAGCTCTTAAATAAAGAGAAAGAGATGAATTTTAATGAAGAAAAACGTTATAAGTCCGACTTTTAGCACGTTATTCTATGACGTCACAGTGTGCTTTTTCATACAAATTCCGTAGTCATTTCGTGTTTTGACGTTTATTTATTCTTCTAGACATGATTAGACTATTCTAGCGGCTAGATGTCCTGGATCCCAGCTTACCAAGGCACACTGAGGTTGGGTGAGCACTGCGTCTTTGTCAATTCCTATCTTTGTGGGATCCTGCATATCCTCGTTAAAACTTTCCTCTCGTAAGGATTTGCGAAGTTGTAGAAATATAAAAAGGAGATGCGAAACAAAAGCGCTCAGGTTTTACTACATACCTATGTCGATTAAGAAAGAGGCTCTTGTTTTTTGGCCCTTTTATCTCAGTACGTCCACCACCACCTTATCTACGTTCTAATCTTCTTCTTATCGTGTGGGTTGTGAGGTGGTATACCAGCCTCATCAACCCTGCCTCGTCAGTTCTATGATTGAGCCGCCCAAGGACCCTGACATAGCTCATGTAACGATTACTGACTTACTTCAGTAAATAGTAACCGGGACCAACGGCTTAACGTGCCTTCTGAAGCATCTTACTTTCGGACAATCAGGTGATCAGCAAGTGAATGTCCTAACCTAACTAGGGATCACAAAGTGATTTTTGTGATATGTCCCCACCGGGATTAGAACCCGGAGCCTCCGGATCGTGAGCCCAACGCTCAACCACTGGACCACAGAGGCCGTTACATTCCAATGAACATCCTCTATACTTTTTTATAATTATTAAAACACGACTGACGGGATGACTGAGTCATCCCGTGATCATGGCACTTGCAACAGTGTCGAAATATCGGGAGTCTCATATCCCCATTTAAACGCGGTAAGAACCCGTTATTATGTGTACTTATTTTATAATTGTTTTGTGAAAATTTGCGTCCTTTTGTAATTGAGTAGTTTCCGAGGTCAAAGATAAATTATGAAATTCTGATTATTAAATAAAAACAGATCTAAAGGTGACAAAAACGTTTTCTTTTTTACTATTTAACTTGTTTATCAATTTAAAGTAAAGAAAAATGTAATAATAAGTGCGACATTTTGTCACGTTTTTCTATGAAGTTACAGGTTGCTTTTTCATATAAATTCCATGGTAATTTCGTGTCTATTCTTTGGCTTTTTTATAAAGCACGATGTTCGCCTTCTCTTTAATTTGTTCTGAGAGAAGTGTGTGTGTATGTTTGTTGTTATAAGAGAGGAAGGGGAAGACCAAAAAGGGTTTACATGGAGAAAATTATTAGTAATACGTTATATAAATTCATTTTTGTATTAATATACATGACTTGGGTTATCCTGTATACATAAACATAGCTTTTACGTGTTCTACCTATAAAAACGTAGTGAACATATTGATTTGGAAATAAATGAGTTATGCAATATTTCGACAGGGGTAGGGGTAAAGACCGACTGGTTAACGTGCCCTCCGAAGTACGGATCATCGTACTTTCGAGTCAGAGATAAGCATGTTATGTCTTAACTAAACCAGGCATCACAAATTTATTTTAGTGATAGGTCCCGGGATTCGAACCCGGGGCCTCCGGATTGTGAGCCCAACGCTGAAATCACTGAACCACAGAGGCCGCTATTCAATGATATGAATGAGTCATAACCTAGTTATAATCTTCAAATGATACTCTTTCTTCTAAGCTACTGCAGTAACATTTTCTGTTATAAATCCATCACCCTAGCATTATCCCGTTTTTCACAGGATCCGCTTACCTAATCTGAAGATTTGACAGGTCCAGTTTTTTACAGAAGCGAATGCCTGCCTGACCTTCCCACCCGTGAAAACCAGCCCGATACAGATTAGGTCACATACCTCCGAGAATGCATTTCTGGGTTTCCTCATGGTGTTTTTCTTCACCGCTGAGCACGTGATAATCATTTATGATCCAAACATGAATTCGTAAACAAATCATTGGATTAGGCCGGTGCCGTTGGATTCGAACCTGCGACCTCAAAGTGAGAGGCAAGCGTTCTACCAACCAGACTACCACTGCTTTCTTTTCTGTTATAAGTTCTTATCAATATCGTTATCATAGCTCTGTCATTCCACGTTAAATAATATCTGGTATGAAGCCATTCCTTCCATAGCTTCAATAATTCTGAGTAAGTTCTTCACATTGCACAAAAGTTAAATTATCTTCTTGGTATATTTTGCATTCCGTGCAAATAGCTCATTCCAGGTTCATTTCACGACATCTTTTAAACTGAGGCCACAAAACTAGCGAGATCAAATTGTCCGAATTAAACCTCAAACTCGATTGCGGAAAAATAGCGCTGTAAAATATCACCATCATCATCACCAGCCCATTAACGTCCCCACTGCTGGGGCACGAGTCTTCCCTATGGATGGATAGGGAGATCGGGCCTTAAACCATCACGCGGGTCCAGTGCGGATTGATAGTTATTAACGACTGCTAATGCAGCCGGGACCAACGGCTTAACGTGCCTTCCGAAGCACGGAGGACCTCGAGATGAAAACTTTTTTTTTGTGGTCACCCATGCTATGACCGGCCTTTGCGAAAGTTGCTTAACTTCAACAATCGCAGACCGAGCGCGTTTACCGCTGCTGTAAAATATATAAAACAAGAAAATGTTTCTCTGAAATCCATCCGAATAGTGGTCGTATGTCGCGGGTAACAGCTGAGAAGTAATGTATGTTTTTACAATATGCAAATTTAGCCCGTTCATTTGATGCCCAACACAATACTCTTGGGAAAAAAATCTTTCTCAGTTTTTGTGCTCTAGAGGGCGCCATATTGAATTTAATGTGACATCACATCACATAGCCTGTACAGCCGGACAATCAAGACGCTTCTAGTGACACTCTATTTGTTAAATTGTGATACATGGTTTAGAAGTTAGGAGGGAACAGACCAGATTCATACACCCATACATAGCCGCCTCCTTTTTGATTCGCTGCAGTCGGGTAAAAAATGAATCCGTGATTCGGGTAGCACGTTAAGCCGTTGGCCCCGGCCTACCAGTGTGGTGGAGTATGCATCATACCCCCTCCAGTTGATTGACGGCTACCAGGGCTCTCACACCAAACCTAAAATATTTATATTAATTAAATAAATAAAAATAATATAAAATATAATATAATATATTAAATATATATAAAAGAATTAAACCAAATTATAACCAAATATATAAAGAATTTTCCGCTTAGTATTTTTTCATCCGCTCCTGCTTCCTCTCCCCGCTGTTTCTATGGCCTGTGCATTGTAAATTCCTGTACTGTTAGTTCCGTCACGCGAGCAGAAATAGACATTAAAACGACAGTAAACATCTACCATTACTTACCAGCAAGGTTAATACGACAGATTGCTGTTGATATTTCAATTCACGCGACCATTGCAATTGCCTGAAATTCTCGGTTAAGTTAATGTACAATCAAAGAGCAAAAGTTCAGTCACTAAGCCAAGCGAATTATTTGTAAACAGCGGTGAAATTATGAACCATTAGTTGTCATAATTATAAAATTTATATCTTTGTAGGTGTTTTGGATCTATTACAGAAACGACATGTAACCAGGTCATAAGTGCAACCAGTAATTTATAAATTTGCAAGAAACTGATTGGACTTTTGCAGCTTATCGTACATTGCATGTAGTGGTTCACTACTTAAAGGCTGTGCCTACTTTACCGTATCATACTAGGACAGTATCAGGCTTGGACCGGCGCGTGCCGGACGCTATGCCCACAGCAACGGAGCGACCCCGTTCTATTCCCGTTTGTAACGGGAATTGACAACATTTCAAATTTTTAAGCCGTGGTTTTTTGTGCTATTTCGAAAGTACTTGTTTAAATAGAAGACACGTATTTTTTCTTTTCAAGATTTTTCCACTAGAAGTTACAAAAAATATTTTTTGAAAATTGGATTCTGCCATTGATAGAATGAAGGCAGTATAATGTAATGTACCTTTGCATGCGTATTTAAAACAAGTCGCAAACAAAGTGTCATGTTATGTATGACATTTACTTTTTTTATAATTTTTATGTAAAGGTCTGAACTTATTATGCCTTCGTGGATTTTTCAATATATTTCTATTATTACTAAATTAAAAAATCTGAAAAAATGTGTTTTGTGTAAATCATAGAAATATCTCGAAATGGTTTTCGATTGAAGGCACCTTAGTAAAAATGAAATGTTGTCAATTCTGGCCATTCCGCGCATTGACAGTCGCTTCTGTATAAAACCGGACCTGTCAAATCCGCAAGTGCTTACCTGAACTGACGACTTGACAGGTCCGCTTGGTCGCCGTGAGAGAAACCGAAATGAGACCTGAATGGCGCCATGATATTAAAGTCGGGACTTCAAGATATGCCAATGACTGACTGGAGGCTATACAGGTTGTGAGAAGCTGCAGCAGTTTTAGGCGGATGAGGCGTTTGTTATGTAAAAATTGATTCAAAGTGTAATTATGTTACCTACTGAATAAAGATATTTTTGAATTTGAATTTGAACTGGAAGTAAAAATTCTTCGTCGTACTTTACCACCTCCTGAGGATTTGTGTGCGATCGATGTGGCAAGAAATGCCGCGTCGCTATAGGGCTCTATAGTCATCGGCAGCGCTGCGGGATCCCGTAGACTCACAAGTGCTGCAACAATCATCTACTATAGATGTTCATCACTAATTTAAGAGCCACGCTCTTGTCGGTGTGGCATTCTCCATGCTACTTTTTAGGGACAAATAGGGCAGTGGTTTCCCTCTTGCCTATCGCCCCGCAGTACTCTAACGCGAGTGGGATGGCGTCCAGAATAGTCTATTTCTCTCTGTCAGTCTGTCCTCCGCCTCTGAATACTATAGATGTTGCCATTGGTTTCCCGCTAGAGAGATGATGATGTTGATGACAAAATTTACAGCTCGCAATACGTAATACTACGTACTCTAAAACCTACGCGTTATGGTGTCAAATAGCAAGACACTTGTTTATTTGATAGCAACATTAACCCTGCCGGGGATTCCCGTGAAATTAAAATGGCGGCGCTATGGCGTGCTATTTGCTGTTGTGTAGCGTTTAGTGTCGGCTTAATGTCTATTAGAGGAGGTTTAGACTACTCGCAGAGAGTAGCGATTATAAGTGTACAAATATGTACAATATGTGCTTAGAAACTTCTAAGTTTCGAGAAGGACTTGTTTTGAGTAGCACACCAAGGACACTCTATACAAAAATCTCATTCTTATCGTGTGCAGCCTGAGGGTCAAACCTATACTTCTATCCTTGTTTGTTACTCAGAACCGTCCTTTGCTAGAGCGAGAGAGAGCGACCACACGCTGAATCGGCGAGGCGATAGCGCGCGTCAGCAGAGCACTCAGCACGCGTACGCGCGCTATAGAACGCTATACTGCCATACTGGAGTCGTCAAACTGTGAATGTGGTCATCCGGATCAAACTCTATCTCACATAGTGAACGAGTGTCCTCTACACCGGTTCCCAGGTGGCGTAGCCGAGGTGCATTGTGTGACGGGTGCGGCAGAGACTTGGCTAGGGTATCTTAAGCTGGACATATGATCCACGCAGGATATTTTACTTTTCTGCCATACGCAATAATAATAATAATAAGCACGCTATAGCGTCGCGATCGCGTTTTGTTTGCACACAGTATAGATTGCTCACAGTAAAGTAGTTTAAGCAGGCTATAGAGTGATAACGCGAACGATCAAGTTCTGTTTACACAAAAATCTGATCGGTCCTCGTTTTTATATCTATGTGTACCTCATCTTGGTATTGTTATAATTGTTAATCTGTTACTACGAATGTAATCTGTTTGTAATCGACGAATATGCAGTGCACGGTAAAACTATTTAAGTTTGTGATGTTACTGTATAAAATATAAAAATGTTATAATAAATGTTTATAATAAATAAACAATTGCAAAAAATAAATAATAAAAATAAAATAAATAATAAAAAAAAACACACAGAACAGACAGGTTGTTGGGGGTCGGAGGCTATAGCTTTCGTTAGGGAGGTGGGGCGAAGGATAAGTGACAGGGGGTCGGATGCTCGTGCGGGTTGTTTCCTGGCGCAAAGGTTGTCCATCGCCATACAACGTGGTAACGCGGCAAGCGTGATGGGGACCTTTGCGCCCGGAGCCACCCGCGGGGGCTTATTTGACTAAATATATTGTTATTGTCTATTTTATATAATGTGTATTTTTGTTTTGACTGTAATGTTTATAAATAATAATAATTAAATATTGTTTATTATTATGTTTATTGCACCATGCATTCTTTCGCCCTAAGGTTGCCTGGTAGAAATTGCTGTGTAGCAATAAGGCGGCCTATTGTGCTTATTTTTATTCGTATGTATATATGTCCCGTGTACATGTTTTGTGCAATAAAGAATTATTGATTGATTGATTGAAATAAAAAAAAAACACAATTTGACTTGATGGTTAGTGATGTGATGATCGCCCAAATCGCTGACAATGTAACCAGGCCCTCAGTTATAAAGTTGAGTGGAAGCGGTTGTCGAGAGTGGGTCATGACACGATGCAGGTTACATTTTAATCGATATTGGTTTATTGCACACATTTTTAGGAATTTTACACATACTACTATACAGGTTGTTAGTTACATCGTAACGAATACTGAGGTGGATGATTCCGCTCATAATTCTGAGTTAATCAAAGTGGATTTTCCGTCGCAAATATCATATATTTTTTTAAATTATTGTCAAGTCTATTTATACTTTTGCGATGGAAAATTCCACTTGATATTAACTAAGAATCATGAGCGGAATCATCCCCCTCAGTATTCTTAGCGAGGTCAATAACACTCGTACGTACTTGAATGGCTACCTATACGTACTTTTACGGAGTGTTAGTGACATCGTAACGAATACTGAGGGGGATGATTCCGCTCTTGATTTTGAGTTAATCAAGTGGAATTTCCCGTCGCTAAAATTATTTTCAATTCTACTTATAGTTTTGCGATGGAAAATTCCACTTGATATTAACTCAGAATAATGAGCTGAATCATGCCCCCCCCCCAGTAATCATTACTATGTCACTTACACCCGTACAAGTACGTACAGGTAGCCATACAAGTACGTACGGGTGTTAGTGACCCCGTAACGAATACTGAGGGGGATGATTCAGCTCATTTCTGAATTGATATCAAGTGGAATTTCCTGTTCGATAATTCATGAAAATTTTAGTGTTTTTTTTTGTAATTATTTTTCAGTCCCATGCTTTTGCTACATAAAAGTTGAATTCAGTGGTTTAGAGCCCGACTCGGGTTTGGAACCAGTGACATAAGTATGTGAGTTACGTGTAAGATTGAAGAGGATATGTGCAATTTTTACTTTGGCTGTCGACCATTATAAATTGGAACTTGACATAGGCGGTGCCTATCAAGTTTGTCTAACAAAAAGTTCGATGAAGCGTTGTAACTTAGTTCATCATGCGATGGATGTGCCATTCACTACCCCAATTGAGAATATAGTGGTGAACTTATCATATTATGTTGATTAAAAATAAAAGATTGGAAGGTATTAAAATATATTATACTAAAAAGTTATTCTATAAAACGCTCTCTCCTGGCATGATGGCCGTCTTACGGTTCCGTTTCCGGCGGAAGTTCGAATGAGTTGGTACAAATAATTACCGGAAGTTGACATTATTCTTTATCCTGTTAACTAACGACTGATTTTCTAGAAATCGTATTTTTTAAATTTGTTTTAAATAACATTAATGGGTGAATCTCAAAATTTAAAGTTTGGTGGTGAAATTTCATATTATTTTTTCGTGAAAAATTGGGTTCCGACATGAAAAAGATCCAAAAGGATCCTCGGTTCCAACATGAAAAAGGAATTTTTCAATTCTCAATTTCCCCAATTTTTCACGAAAAAATTATATGACAGTCGCCACCAAACTTGACACATTTTGAGATTCACCCTAATAAGTAGTGGGCTTTAAACTAATTTCATAATGGCCCTGATTCCTGCTCACATCTTCTAATTTTATGTTAAGTTATACTCGTCATTGTCTTATCCGTCGAAAAGGAAAGGGACAGATGATGACAACTGTTAAATTTAAAATGAATGAATAACCCGAGTGAATATAATAAGCATCTTTCTGATATGCAACCCGTTTGACGAGTAATTTCTGCCTAAAATCTACGTGTGTTCCATATTTTTTTATAATTTTGCAGCCTGTAATATCCTAACCAAACTATAGGGATCACAAAGTGATTTTCGTGATATGTCATCACCGGGATTTGAACCCGGGCCCGGACCACGGAGGCCAACAGTTGAGCGTTGTCTTCGGATTCATTGTGGCTCTGCCCACCCTTACAGGATCTACGGTCGTAAGTAGTGTTGTGTCTGGTTAGTTTAAATTGAAGTGATCTCCATTTCCACACATTTATTTTGTACAAAGGTGTGGGTATACGTAACTGTTCTACTAAAAGGTAAAAGCTTCTACAAGATTAAATATACATTCTTAAGAAGTACTTTAGGAGCAGGTCCGAGAACATATAGTGCAGTGAATGGGGTAAATGGCCCATTGTCTGGCCACTCACCGAATTCGTTGTCTTAAAACTGATGGATGGGACTTTAAGCATAACTCATTTCGGGATATATTTCTTGCTTCATTCAAATAAATATAAAAATAGTAAACAGAAATATAAACAGATGAAAAATTATGTAGGTCCCTGTTAGCTAGGTCAGACAGGCGCTTCTGTAAAAAACCGGACCTGTCAAATCTTCAGGTTAGGTGAGCGGACCTTGTGAAAAAAAACGGGGAAAAAGAAATATTACAAAAGAAGAATACTCAATTATAAAAAAATGGTTTTGTTCATTGAATATTCTGGTGCATTTACCTTAGTGAAATTCTTACACATGGAAAAAGAAAGAGATGACATCATTACATTCTTGGTAATGACATCCAAGACCGACATAACGAAATGTATACTGAGATGCTTTCAGACAAGCCTTCTCAAATTCCCCTTCAGCTGTGATACATACATACATAAACTCACGCCTGTTTCCCACCGGGGTGAGCAGACACTGTGGAATTCCATTTGTACTTCTCTTGCCTCAGCTTTGATCGTGAGGACATACCTTTAGATTACTTCTATGAAATTCCCGGGATCAACCGAATATTACTATGCTCATAAACGTCACAACCGTTCCAGGTCCGTGCCTTGGAAGGCACGTTAAGCCGTTGGTCCCGGTTACTACTTACTGATGTAAGTACGTAGTCGTTACATGAGTCATGGCAGGGGCCTTTGGTGGCTGACGCCAGGGTTGATGAGGTTGGTAATCCACCTCACAACCTAGAAGAACGTCACAACACTAGCTTACGTACTTTGACAGATCTTATTCTTACCGCGCATTGAGACGATTTTAGACGATATCTTATTGAAATTTTATTAATATTGTACTGAACTGGTTGTTCTGTTTAACACTATGGATATACAAGCACAGTATAATTTAAAAAAGAAGTAAAAGAAATTCAAAAATATTTAACCCACTTTTAAAATAAATTGGTGCAATTTCCTCTCCAAAAGGCAAGATGGTGAAAAAACAAAACCCAAAACAAAGTGCCGTCATAATTTCTCTAATTCTCTCTCTATTGTAGGTTTTGCGCCGCAGAAGTCCCAGATTCGATGCCGTGCTGTGCCAAATCCTTGCAATGGTTCCGTTCTGGCGAGTTCTCTGTGTCCCCTATTTCTCCGTAGGTGGTGTGTACAATTTAATATACCGATGTCTTGCCAAAACGCAAAAAGATGAAACTAAAAATACAGGGAAGACCGATATTAATACTATCTGGGTTTGGTTCCGTATAGATTACTTATTAAAAAAAATTAAAAAAAATAAAAATAATAATAAAAAAATGTAAATGTAAATTGTAATTGTGTTAATATAAATTGTCACTGGCAATAAATTTATTTTATTCTTATTCTTAAAAAAAAACGTCATTTTAAACATAACATAAGCTCTAAACTAAGGTATCTCTATAGATTATACGTTTCGCCTCTTCCTTTTTGATGCGAACAGCAAAGGATTGGAACTGTCTGCCGTCGTTTGTTATTCCGACTCGTTATAATCTGGGAGTCTTCAAGGCTGGAGTGAATAGGCATTTGCTAGGCGTGATCCACCTTACACCGCATCGTCACTTACCATCAGGTGAGATTGTGGTCAAACGAGAGCCTATATTGTTTTAAAAAAGCTCACGACTATATCCTAATTGGGATAGTCAGAGGTACGTCTGTCGCAAGAACCGAGCTTTCTGTTAGACCAACATGATAGGTGGTTAGCCGTATTCTCAATCTATAATGGTTGACTTAACCGTGTGTAAATTAATAAAAAAAAATATTTTACACTTTGACGTAATAATCTTGGAAATTTCAAGGTTAGAATGACTAGGCATTTTCTAGGCTAGATTGCTAATCAGCTGAAATTGCGGCCCAACACAAACCTTTAACGTTTATAAAACTTACGTACCACTGTTCTCCCATCAATCAATTGGAAGGTCTATGGAGCATACTCCACCACGCTGGTCTAGTGCGGGTTGTTGGGGTGTTTTACGGCTTGTAGCCTGGACAAATGGCTTAACGCAGACCGATTTACCTGATTGTCCGAAAATGTAAAAGGAATAAAATTTTCACCTTCTATTTATATTATACTTTTTTAACTTTCATCACTAATTTAAGAGCCACGCTCTTGTCGGTGTAGCATTCTCCATTCTTGTCTATCAAAGACCAATTCCATGTAAGCCCTTCTTGGCTTTCCGCTTCCTCTTTTTCCTTGTAGCTCCCTTTCTATGACGTTTTAATAAATTACATACACACATACATAAACTCACGCCCGTAATCCCTAATGGGGTGGGCAGAGCCACAAGTAATCAAAGACAACTACCACCACCGTCGTGTCTTATTAAGTGTGGAGTATGCTCCATAGCCCCTCTAACTAGATAAAGTTAAAAAAAGTATTTTATAAATAGAAGGTAACAATTTAAAGGTAAGGAAGTGTATCGTTCATTTCAGTTAGAACGAATGCAAACAATCTCGACTTCTCGAACATACCAGGATTCCACCACCTCAGTCTGCATTGGCCTTTCCCGATTAGCAACTAAAACATTAGCCGGGTTATAAATAATTTAACGTTTCCATTTTCCTAAACAAACCGGATTCAACCTGTGTGTAATTTAGCAATACAAGCTGAACAGTGAAGGTGGTAAGGCATTAGGGGGGTTACGTCATTGTACCACGGACCCCTAACCACACGTCTGAATATTCTATGAATAGGTCGTTAACACATTCGTTAGAACGCTTGTTTTCCGCCCTGTATCTCCAGACTCATCTATTTGTATAGTTAGTTATAATGACTGTATTTTTTTTTCGTTCCCTAAATCAGCGCTTATCGCTATCAACCTACTAGGGTCGATTAATTCTTTCAAATATTTTTCCTCTCAGACGACGCCCTAAGCCGAGGTTTGCGCCCAACTGGGCACCCTCAGGCCTGTCGTCGCAAACGTTGTACCAGGTGAGAGCCATCAGCGCTCCCCATTTGTCCGGCCAAGTAGTTAATGCCATCTGCGGCAAATTTACAATAAGTCACGTCAAAAAATAATGTATTTTTTTTCACAACAAACAGAACAAATTATTTTTTTTTGTATTAATTTTATATTACAAGGTATGTAATTGTAGTTTATAGTTTATACCCGATTGAAACGTGGTAGCCTAGTTGGCAGAGCGCTTGTCTTTGACTTTGAGGTCGCAAGTTCGAATCCAATACAGGCCTAAAAACTAAGAAGATACCAATGTACCCACGCTTTACCGAGTTTGAGACCAACGGCTTAAGTGGTGCACAAATCCTATAGCAAACAAAGTCGCTACGTGAAGCCTGTGAACGCTCCACGAGGTTTCTGAGCTTCTGGAAGGAGCTAGGTTGGCTAATATAGCCAAGACTTCGTCATCACTAATTTAAGAGCCACGCTCTAGTCGGTGTAGCATTATGCTACTTTTTGGGGAAAAATAGTGGGTTCCCTCTTGCCTTCCGCTCCGCAGCACTCTGACGCGAGTAAGATGGCGCCCAGAGTAGTCCATTTCAAAGCCGTCCTCTGCTTCTGAATAGTACTGACAGTTACTGCTGCCCTCTGTCAAGCTAAGACTTATTATAAGCATAATGGGCTCTCCACGTGTTTAAATGCGGGAATTCAGTGTTACCAACTCCTAAAAATATACATATATCCCTAAAGCTGAAGTTGAAAACCCCTAAAATTGCTACAATTACTAGAAAATCCCCCTAAAAAATGTTATTATTAAAATGAGAATAAATAATAGTACCCGTACTGAAAAAATATATACCCGGATAAAAAAGAAATGTGCTTCATATAATTATGTGACATGTATCAGACATATTTAATTAAAAAAAGAATAATGATTATATTAAATGACAAATAATATTGTTTAATATTCTTTATTCATACATTATCGAATATTTGAAATATGCCATTTTCTTCTGGTTCTGGGCTTTTGAAATCATACATGTTGACATTTTAAAATATGACAAAATCTCCCTAAAAATAGAACGCCCCTAAAAGAATCCCATCCCACTTATTTACCCCCTAAATTTGGGGGAAAAACCCCTTAGTTGGTAAGCCTGGCGGGAAACACAGCCCACTACCATACCATACCAAGTACATTCAATAAAACAGAAATAGTGCTCGTAATCTTAATAAAAAACGCGTAAAAACCAATATATCTGGAAACGTTGGAATGGAGCCCGGTCGTAGGACGTGGCACCCTTTTCAACCTTCTTTCGCGATCGTGTTTTATCTAATACTATCGCGTAGTTGAGCTACGAAAAATAGTTTGGAATATAAATATTATTTTACACCTTTTTAAAATTATTATTTATGCAAATACAGGATGTTAGTGACACCGTAACGAAAACTTTGAGGGATGATTCAGACCTTGATTCTGAGTTAATATCAAGTTGAATTTTCCGTCGTAAAAGTATAGAACAGAAAATAATTTAGAAATACACAAACATTTTCATGAATTTTCCGACACGAAATTCCACTTGATATCAACTCAGAATCATGGTGTGAACCATCCCGCCTAGTATTCAACACCTATACCTACTTGTATGGCTACCTGTATGTATTTGTACGGGGTGTAAGTGACATCGTAACGAATAGTGAGAGGGATGATTTAACTCATTATTCTGAGTTAGTATCAAGTGGAATTTTCCACCGCGAAAGTATAGAATTGAAAATAATTTAAAAAAACGTCGGAAAATTCCACTAGATATTAACTCAGAATCATGGTCTGAATCACCTCTCAGTATTCGTTACGATGCCACTACCACCGTGTATAGTATACATCCACCAACTCCTCGCCAGATATTTAAAAAAAAACTGTGACATATGTAGCATCACATAGCCTCAGCTTATGATTATCTCCCAATTGAGGTAGACAGGGGTAAATCCATCGCAGGATGAACTGAGTACCCACGCCTCACCAAGCTTTCTGTTAGATCAACGTGATAGGTGGTTAGCCGTATCGCCGTCTATAATGCCTCACTTAGCAGGATCCACAGAATACCAGCGTCGTGGCTCGCGCCGCGGCTTTTGCTGAGTGAGGCCCATTTATAAAGGACACCACCACCATTCTTGACCAGTCCATACACAAAATTACAATTTGCCTTAATGTTTACTGTCGATTTATTTGTACTCTCTTGTGTAAGTTGTTTTTATTGCGTGTTTTGATTGTAAGTTAAATGTGTTATTCCGTGTTTTGTTTTTTATCTGTTACTGTGGTGTCCTTTTATAATCCACGTTTATTTCTTTCTTTCTAACGGTCGAGCCAACTGTGTTAGTGAAAACTGCAGCTGTGAAATGTAATTTTACTTATTTATTTGCTTTTATTTCGATTCGTAGGTCACAGGCTTCCTTGTAAGGGTGTTTTATTTGACACGTTCCTCTCGAAGAAAAATCACGGCGCCGACAACGATTCGTGTCTTAGACAAAGAGGGTTCCCCCTAATGAATTAATATCCAGATAAATGGGAAAAATGGGGAACCCTCCATTTAGTTGGTGTTGCCACGCCAAATAAATGCAAAGGGATTAAATATATTATTATGTTACGATAGATCACATAGCACAATTATATATTTTTTTGTTTTCGTCCTTCATTATGCGCACTGCTTTGCCGTCTTCTGTATTTCCGAATGCACATAACCCGGGTGCTTTCAAGGCCAGAGTGAACAGGCACCTTCGCTTGAGCTCGCTCGCTCTAACTACACTTATTTATTTTAATGCATAAATAAGTTAAATAGAAAAAAGGAAATGTCTTTTGTCACCTTTAGGTTTGTCTTTATTTCGTAATCAGTCTGTCATAATTTGTCTTTGACCTAGGAATCTACCCAATTATGTACCCGAGAAATGAGAAATTAGGTAAGTAATTAATTATCAGAACAGGGAGACTCCTCATAACGTGATATGGAATGTCTCTCACTGAAAATCGAGATAAGTCACCCTTACGTTACGTCTGTAATTATTTCTTTTAAATGCAATAAAGTATACAAATGCTTCTAAATGTCACTCGATTTTCTTGTAATATTTTTAGATGCCCGCGTAAACAAAACAGTAATAAAGTACTCAGCTAGTTCCAAATTCAAATTCTGATACACGATAAACCTAATAATTGATGAACAAGGAAATTATTAGCAATTGTTTGAATTCGGAAATACGATGATTGAAAATAGAGCTTATGTGGTTGTTTGCCAGCTAGTTACGATTTTACGAGTTTATTTACGAGAATATTTTTTACAGATATTATTATTTTATAACATATTATTATAATTATATTTTTACACCATAACCCTTTGTGCGCGTTGGGCTCACGATCCGGAGGTCCTGGGTTCAAATACCGGTGGGGATACATCACGAAAATTACTTTGTGATCCTAGTTTGGTTATAGGACATTACAGGCTGATCACCTGATTGTCCGAAAGAAAGATGATCCGTGCTTCGGAAGGCACGTTAAGCCGTTGGTCCCGGTTAGATGTCAATTAGTGGTCGTTACATGAGCCATGTCAGGGCCTTTGGCGGCTCAATAGTAACCCTGACACCAGGGTTGGTGAGGTTGGTAATCCACCTCACAACCCCCACGATAGGAGAAAAAGACTCATGGTTGTTTTTCTTTTTCAAAACTCATCCTTCAGACGGGAGTACAGGCTACACCCCACATTTCATAGCAATTTATCGCGAATTTTAGCTGGACAGTATTGAGAACTGTCAAAATTTAGAAACAATAGTATTGCCGCCTAAATTTGAGCTTTTAGTTTTTATCCTCAATACAACAATACCTTTTCGGAAAATAAAAATACCGGCTTATGTAAAGCAATTGAAAAAATATGAAAGCTTATAAAAAATGTACCGGCCAGTTTTTATTCTAAAATTCGTTTTTGGCAAACACATTGAAATTCTATAAATGTTTTAACAATAGACCATATCACAGTTGTGTGTTGGTATAAAATTTTATTCGCTCCCCATAGTCGGTGGAGGCAGATAAGGGCTCATTAACACGTTCACTGTGTAAATGAAAATTAGATATCAACCCCTCACGTGCAATGTTTTTTTTCGATGAACACTTTGGAATGAGGGACATAGCAATCGGCGTTACCCAAAAACATGATAGATGGCGTTGTTCAATTTTAACGTGATAGTTACCTATTTTCTTAGGACATTACTGGCTGATCACCAGATTGTCCGAAAGTAAGATGATCCGTGCTTCGGAAGGCACGTTAAACCGTACTTATTGATGTAAGTAAGTAAGTAAGTAGTCGTTAGTACATGAGTCATGTCAGGGGCTTTTGGCGGCTCAACCCTGACACCAGGGTTGATGAAGTTGGCATCATCATCATCATCATCATCAGCCCATTAACGTCCCCACTGCTGGGGCACGGGCCTTCCCTATGGATGGATAGAGAGATCGGGCCTTAAACCATCACGCGGGCCAAGTGCGGATTGATGGTTATTAACGACTAATGCAGCCGGGACCAACGGCTTTACGTGCCTTCCGAAGCACGGAGGAGCTCTAGATAAAAACTTTTTTTTTGTCACCCATCCTATGACCGGCTTTTGCGAAAGTTGCTTAACTTCAACAATCGCAGACCGAGCGCGTTTAGCGCTGCGCCACCGAGTTCTGGAATTCGAATATAGTCGTGAGCGTCTGTTCTCGTTTGGTCCAGTTTAGATTCACCTTTACTCAAAGTTTACCTAACAAACATTACGACGCGACGCGACAGTCGTACAAAGCAACGCATTTGAGTCAATTTCTTTACCCGCGAGTGTACTTCTAGGCTTAAAAGAGCAAAGTAAACAGTAATTTAAATAAATAATCGACCATGATAACAAGATCCCTCTATTTCACAGCAGTAATCGCCTGCCTGACTAGATGTAATGATTATACTTAACAATTTTATTATAGCAAGAAAAATGTCCAGTCAGTTTGTCCATAATAAACAAATGACTATTTTATGATGCGTGTTTTTAAAGTTATTCAATCAATCAATCAAATATACTTATCATTTGGCTTTTTTACATCTATTCAAAATTCTTGATTTAGTAAATTAAATTCATCTTTATTGGGGTTACGTTTACATAATAAAATACCAGATAATATTACATTTACAATAATATTATAAATATTATTATTTTTTTATTTGCGTGTGTGCATTTATATTATTTTCTGACAAATTGAAAATATTATCTGGTACTTATTTTATATTATAAAAACGTATACGTAACCCCAATAGATGAATTTAATTTACTAAATCAAGAATTTTGAATAGTTCTATATTTGAAATGCAAAAAGAACATAAACAACATAACATAATGTAGCATCACGCCTGTATCCCCAAAGGGGTAGGCAGACTCGTATTTATATACATTCAGTCTTTACCAGTTATGTTTAAGTCCCATGTAATAAGGGGCGATCCTATTGCCATTAACCGGGCAAAAATCCTAGAAACCACGCGATATCCATTATCTACGATCCAAATATTGCTTTGAATTCATAAAGTCAAATTCAATGGTTTAGAGCCCCAGCCGGGATTTGAACCTGAGACACTATGATGTTAGCCACGCGTTTTCCGAACACGACTATTACGAATGACAAAAACGACTCACAAGATACCTCAAAACAGGACCGGTTAGCAATAAATTGAAAGCGAGGCAAACCGCGGCAGGAACTAGTTTAGCATATCGCTAAAACTTAACATAATTGATTTTCCAATTTACTTATCAATGTCTGTCACTTAGAGTGGCGCCTTCGATCAGGGAACGCCGAGAAGAAAAGTGATAAAATATTTTTCGTTACAAATTATTCGTATACACAGACGAAGGGTAGCTTGTCTGTCGGTCTTTTATAGGATACACTTCGGGGTCACCAATATGGGATAATAGGTCCGTTTAAATAAAAATACGTTTTTCTCCAAACGAACGAACTGAAGGACTGTCAGAATTTTTATTTTTCTAAATGAATGACATATTCGAAAGAGTCAAAAGTTTGCGCTATGAAAAAGACTGTAAGTAAATCTAAATATATAAAAGGAGAAACTGACTGACTGACATATCAACGCATAGCCTAAACGGCTAATAGGCATTTGAAATTTGGAAGGGACGTAGCGTAGGTACCGTAGAGGTGCACTAAGAAAGGAATTCACGAAATTCCCATAGGAACGGGAATTAGCGGGAAAATCCTTTTGTATGAAAAATCTAAACCGCTTAAGTTAGACGCTTGAAATTTGGCACGCAGGTACCATAGTAAACTTAAAGCTTAGTTGCAACAGGATATTGCAAAATTCCCACGGGAACGGGAGTTAGCAGGAAAAAACATTTGTATGAAAAAGTCTAAACTGCATAAGTTAGATGCTTGAAATTTGACATGCACTCCTCCACACAAAAGGATCTCTCTTTTATAACACGCCACGCGGACGAAGTTACGGGCAAAAGCTAGTAAATATATAAAATTCGTGGAGGCGACGCCACAAGTGTGTGCAGGAACTTCACGAGTTAATTCCACCCACTCCATTCCATCTACGGACAACTAGACGTCGGCAGGCATTTCACCCTAATATTGTGGATATACCACTAATCCGCACTAAAAGTTTTGCCTCTTTTTGATGCGAACAGCAAAGGACTGGAACTGTCTGCCGTCGTCTGTTTTCCCGACTCGTTATAATCTGGGAGCCTTCAAGGCTAGACTGAATAGGCATTTGCTAGGTAAGTGTGATCCACCTTAGAACACATCGTCACTTACCATCAGGTGAGATTGTGGTCAAACGCGAGCCTATTATATTTAAAAAAAAAAATACAGTCCTAAGACCGAATGTTCTTTTAAAATCCAAACCCAATTGTTTAACTATTGTGTCTGGAAATTTCAGCCTTACAGGGATAATGTAACGGCCTCCGGCCTCCACAAAAATCACTTTGTGATCCCTAGTTTGGTTAGGACATTACAGGGTGATCACCTGATTGTCCAAAAAGTAAAAAGATCCGTGCTTCGGAAGGCACGTTAAGCCGTTGGTCCCGGTTATTACTTACTGATGTAAGTATGTAGTCGTTACATGAGTCATGTCAGGGGACTATGGCGGCTCAGTAATAACCCTGACACCAGGGTGGATGGGGTTGGTAATTCACCTCACAATCCACACGACAGAAGAAGAGGAATAGTGTTAAGGATCCTGTTACGGAATTACCAGCGCGTGTGTTTATACAATTCTCAGTTGACAAATAGGAATTTTCCGTCGCAAAAGTATGAAACTAAACATAATTAAAGACATTAAAATTTTCATGATATTTCCGACAGGATATTCCACCAAATATCAACTCAGAATTATCCATTGTTTTAAGTTTACGCGGTTATTATCATAATTAAAACACATAATAACGGGTTCTTACCGCGTTTAAATGGGGATATGAGACAAACGCGGTAAGAACCCGTTATTATGTGTTTTAATTCAGAATTATCCACCAAAGTTTTCGTTGCGGTGTCACTAGCACCCTGCATCAGCATACATCACGCTTACCCAGGAAAAGTACGTTTCTCTGTACATATTCGTCTTTCCTCGAGTGGCCAATGAAAAAATAAAGAAGAAATATACATCACATTATTTGCCCCTGTCTACATTCGTAGAGGCATCCGCAATATATCACTAGTCTGTACGTTTGCTATACAAATCCCAATCACGCCTGAGAAAAGGGTCCCAATGACAAATGGCGACCGGAAGGCGTGCTGTGACGACATTGCTCAGGTTGGTGATGTGGGAACTACATCCGGTTGGAATGGAACGGTCATTCAAATTGTTGTTTATGTTTTTTTTTCGTAGATAAAGTACTTGGTTAATGTTTGCAATATCTTTACGTCAAATCCTTCCGAAAGAGATACATACGATTTCCTTTTTGACGTGATTTATTGTAGTTTTACCGCAAATAGCATTAACTACTTGGCCGGACAAATGGGGAGCTGAGGGCTCTCACCCGGTACAAAATTTAAGACAACAGGCCTGAGGGTGCCCACTTGGGCGCGAAACTCGACTGAGGGCGTCGTCTGAGAGGAAGAATATTTGAAAGAATTAATCGACTCTAGCGGGTCGATAGCGATGAGCGCTGAATGAGGGAAATCGTCGCCCACGCCGGCGGGGTCGGTATCGGGGTTCTTCAGCAACCAGAGACTTCTGGAAGTCTTCGTAAATTATTCGTTTTAGCTGCATCCTTTTCTGTTGCATAACAGCGTCCTTGTTTTTCTTTACTAGAATGGTCAAGGAGGTTCCACCCGAGATTATTCGAGAAAGGAATTCTAGTACGAGACCATAGGGTATATAAGGAGCGGCATATCTACAATACGTCAAAAAAAAAAACTGGTTGCCGAGTTTGTTTATGCGATGTGACATTGTCAATCCGTCACAATTAAAGCACATAGTAACGGGTTCTTACCGTGTTAAAATGGAGATATGTCTGCCCGTAGAAAATTATAGATCTACCTACTCCACTCCGATCTCATCAGTCATCCCGTGATCATGGCACTTGCAACAGTGTCGAAATATCGGGAGTCTCATATCTCCATTTAAACGCGGTAAGAACCCGTTACTATGTGCTTTAATTATGATAATAACCGCGTAAACTTAAAACAATGTATAATCCGTCACAATATACTTACCTAGTGTGTTTAATATTTAAATATACACATTTTAACAGTTATGTGCGCGTCAGTACTAGCATAAATGCATCGATGTCAGTCATGATCGCATATTTGAGTTTGGTGCAAATGGAGAGTTTACGCGAACAAGGTGTATTACAAACTTGATTAGGTTATTTTTCTTCTCTCTTCTATCGTGTGGATTGTAAGATTGCATTTGGAACGACTACATGCTTACTTATTACACATGTCACATTAACTTTTTTGACAATTTAAACCGTAAGTCTTCGTAATTGTCAAATAGGATAGCGCGATATAGTTCTAAAGTAGACAACATGATATTTCTCATTACTGTACATACTAACGTATGTAGTTGTGCTATGTCTCCACCGGGATTCAAACCCAGGACCTCTGGACCTCAACCACTGAACCATAGAGGCCGTTATTTCTATTGTGATTCAAGAAGTCTGAAGTGTCATTTTAACTAACCAATCTTCCCGCTAGTCGCTTATACATTTCAAGGTGATTTTCACCCAATTAACCTGCCTTTGATATATCGATATAAACTGTCTATCTGTCCATCTTAACGATATATTGACTTTACTATAATTACTATATCTAGACTCCAACGCATGAGATAAAAGAACCGTACTGTTTTCTTTGGAATAGATTGAAATACTTAGATGCGTTAACTAGACTCGACTGATTTTTATCTTGTAAGAGCGGTTGATTTTTACCCGACAGCGGCGTGCAAAAGAAGGGTTATGTGTTTGACGGCTATGTATGTACGTCTTTTCCCTCCTAACTTCCAAACCATTTATCAGAATTTAACAAATGATTCAAATTAATTAAAAAAAGTGTTTTATTTTTTAGATGAATTGCTTTTATGTGGCCTTTTTAAGCCCCCGGTCCTAAGAATTTGCTGATTGCGATTGTATTTGAAAGAAGAGAAGATCAAATTTTATTTTAAGTTATACCTGTCATTTTCTTATCCGCCGAAAAGGAATGGGATGGTTAATAGATAGGCTAAAAATGGAACGAAGTCTTAAACAACCCTTTTGTTATTTTACAACTTTGTCAAATGGAATACTTTTTACGTCGGAACTAAATTTTTCTATTGAATTTGATACAACATAACACATACATACATACATAACAGCCTCCGTGGTCTAGTGGTTAGAGCATTAGGCTCACGTTCTGGAGGTCCGGGTTCGATTCCCGATGGGGACATTGTCGAAATCACTTTGTGAGACTGTCCTTTGTTTGGTAAGGACTTTTCAGGCTTGAATCACCTGATTGTCCGAAAAAGTAAGATGATTCCGTGTTTCGGAGGGCACGTTAAGCCGTTGGTCCCGGCTATTAGCCGTAAAAACACCTCCACCAACCCGCATTGGAGCAGCGTGGTGGAGTATGCTCCATACCCCCTCCGGTTGATTGAGGGGAGGCCTGTGCCCAGCAGTGGGACGTATATAGGCAGTTTATACATAACACATAAACCACTAAAACTAAACAACGAAAACAACTTAAAATAAAATTAGATGGTGTGTACAGGAGTTAGCACCAATGTGTATGTACGCATAAACTATATTCAAAATCATAGAGTTACACCGTTCAATCGAAAACAAAATGGTAGTTTCCGGGGTAAGCCCTACAATGCCCTCCAGTCTCTTCCGAAAAAATACGAAACGAGCCTTTCACAGCGTGTCATCCCATATCATGTCCGAACGCTTCCGGAGCGAGGGACACTTCGCTTCGAAAAACAGTAACACGCTATTGAACATTGGTATCCAAAGCGGCCACATTGCAGCTATTCATCTAAAAAGCAATATTGCAAGATGACATTTGCGCATGCAAAAGTAAGCGCGTCAATATTGCTTTAATGATTGCTTAGGCAATATTGCTTTTTCAAATAAATTGTTTTAATGTGACCGTTTTAACCGTAACATAACTCATAACTCACTCCTCGCCAGCTATGTTTAAGTTCTATGTAACAGAGGGCAAACAATAGAATATAAATACTTTATTGCACCAAAATAAAAATAAATAATTACAAAAAGACTCTTAACTAAGTACACGGCAAATGGCGGCGTTATCGCTTAAAGCGATTTCTTCCAGACAACTATAAGGTGAGGAAAAATAGCAACCAAACACCTACCAAACCAAACCAAACTTATGGCCATTAACCGGGCAAAGCTTGGAAAATACGTGATTTCAATTGTCTTCGATCCCAACATGAATTCAAACTCATAAAGGCATAATTATACAGTGGTTAAGTGTTCGAGCTGGGGTTCGAACCCTTGAAACTACGATGTAGTTATTTAGGTTACTTACGCGTTTTTCGAACGTGAAAGGGATTTTAGGACTTTAACCTCTCATCTGCCGAGATACCAGACACAATAGATTTTACATTGTGTCTGGTCGAGATCCGCGTTCCGGCAGATGAGAGGTTAAGCCCCGGCACTCTCAGGCCAGTTGTCTTAAATTTTGTTGTGAGAGCCCTCAGCGCCCAATTGTCCGGCCCAGTAGTTTATATCATATGCGGCAAATCTACACGAAGCCAAGTCAGAAAATAAGGGCATTTGCAAATTTTGATAGTTTCTTTAATTCTTCTTCTTATCGTGTGGGTTGTGAGGTGGAATACCAACCTAATCAACCCTAGTGTATTGAGCCGCCAAAGGCCCCTGACATGGCTCATGTATCGACTACGTACTCACATCAGTAAGTAGTAACTGGGACCAACGGCTTAACGTGGCTTCCGAAGCACGGATCATCTTACTATTATTATTTATTTTATTTTATTTTTCTTTAATTAACAAACAAAATGAACAATACAATATACTTATAAACAATTCGCACAATAAATTTACACGACAGTGCTTTTTACTGCACTTTTAATAGTACTTATCGCAATTGAAAAAAAAAATTAAAATGTGGAAATTTGATCTGATGTTGTTGTTTTTCTTTTTGTGTGAGGCTTCTTAGTTAAGAGACTTTTTGTAATTAAGTATTTCTTTTTATTTTGGTGCAATAAAGTGTATTTGTTTTGTATTGTATTGTCCTTTCATAATAAACTATTTCTATTCTTTTTAACCAATTTTCGTGGCCGACTGTACCGGTCTGCGGGCGTCGTGCCAAAGGTACGGGCAATATCTGAAGTGACACTCGCTGATATAGGTAATTTCGATATGCTCTCACGTCGGTAATAGGCCAAGAGAAACTTAGAACCGGGTTATTGCGGTGGAGTCTGAGCAGGTTCTTATATATATAAACTCACGCCTGAAACCCATAACGGGGTGGGCAGAGCCACAAGTAATCAATAGGCGATTTGTAAGTACTTTAATTAAACTTTAATTCGAAAGTGAGAAGTCTGCAAAGCTAAAGTGACAAAATTATCTGTCGACCAATCAATAAATTATATCGAAATCGATAAGTTGGTTTTTTTCCTAACATGCGTGGCGCGTGATTATATTCGTATCATGACAGAACGACATGACTTATTTGGGTTCACATATTAGCACCAATCGATAAAACGACATAATTATATCGTCAGAATCGATAAAATGACCGTGACAAAATTTTATCACATTGCGCATGTTGAGCCGTGTTTGCCCAGTTGGTAGAACTTGCCTGTCGCTTTGAAGTCGCAGGTTTGAATCCAGCACCAATCCTAAACGAATGATTGTCGAATTTGTGTTTCCTAGCTACACCGACAAGAGCGTGGCTCTTAAATTAGTGATGATGAAGTTTGTTTGGACACGTGGAGCGGATGAAGAATAAAGGTTTATGAAGCCCATAAAGGCAAAGGTTGCTGGTAGGGTTGGTGTAGGGCTGGCAGAGGAAGACCTAGAAGAACGTACATTGACCAAATTGAAGACGTCCTTAGAAAAGGTTTAGTACGATCTATTCTGAATCGGCGTACGTGTATGAAACGATTGATGAATGTCGAGGAAGCAAGAGAAGTGTGTCAGGATCGAAGCAAATTGAATTCCATACTCTGTGTTTGGGAAATAGGTGTGAATTTATATTTTCATTCTTTTTTCTGTTTTTTTTTTTACTTTTTTATTGTATTTAAAAATAAGAATCATTTATTTTTAATAGACACCACACATAGGTACATACCTCAATACAATTATATTTTCTTCTTTTTACTAAAGTGATTGGTGAAGTGTGGGTATTATTAAACAGAACGACCTAGGGGTTCTTCTTCTTATCGTGTGGGTTGTCTGGTGGAATACCAGCCTCATCAACCCTGGTGTCAGGGTTATTATTGGGCCGCCAAAGGCCCCTGACATGGCTCATGTAACGATTACTCACTTACTTACATCAGTAAATAGTAAGCGGGACCAACGGCTTAACGTGCCTTCCGAAGCACGGATCATCTTACTTTCGGACAATCAGGTGATCAGCCTGTCATGTTCTAACCAAGCTTGGGATCACAAAGTGATGTTTGTGATTTGTCCCCACCGGGATTCGAACCCGGGACCTCCGGATCGTGAGCCCAACGCTCAACCACTGGACAAAAAAATAATTCAAAAAAAAATAATTCAAAAATTCATTCTTAGATGAATTGCTTCGATGTGGCCATTTTAACCCCCCTGTTCAGTACCTACAATTATTGATTATATTTCAACAAGATAACATTTTACAATCGTCTCAATGCGCGGTAAGAATTAGATCTGTCAAAGCTAGTGTTGTGACGTTTATGGGCATAGTGATGTATCAGTCGATATTAGGTCGATCGATTCTTTTCTATCTAACATTACATAGATCGTCTTGCGATGGATATACATCTGACTACCCCAATTGGGATATAGGCGTGAGCTTATGTTCTTGTGTTCTTTTTCATTTTTTTCTTACTTACCCTATCATTTACACATCCTATTATTTTATTATTGACACGGCGAATTCATTAAAAACATCATAAAAGGGAAGCTACAAGGAAAGAGAGGAAGGGGAAGACCAAGAAGAGCTTACATGGAACAGATTAAAGAGAAGGCGAACGTCGTGTCTTATAAGGAGGTGAAGGAATTGGTCTTTGATAGACAAGGATGGAGAATGCTACACCGACAGGAGCGTGGCTCCTAAATTAGTGATGGAGGTTTAAAAAGTATAATATAAAGAGAAGGTGAACATTTTATTCCTCTTACATTTTCGGACAATCAGGAAAATCGGTCTGCGTCAAGCCCCACCAAACCGCAGTAGATGAGCGTGGTGGAGTATGCTCCATAGCCCTGCCAATAACCATTAATTACTTTATTTTATTTATTTATTTATTTATTTTATTTTTTTAATTGTTAATCATAATTTTGAATGATAATTGTAATTGTATTAATTTAATTTATTAGATATGGATAATTATGTTAATCTGGATAAAATGAATTTATTATTGATTTATTATTATTATTATAACAAGTCCACTATCAAATATTACCTGTTACCCCATAGCCATCATTATACAATAAATTAAAGTAAGCTAACTTCATAATCTGCAATCAGCGCCTAGGGCGGGCTGCTATCAGATGCGTCGGCCAATTTATTAGGTAAAATAAACTGATGATAAAATGTACGTAATCATAGAGACTTGCCGTTTTCAAAGTTGTACTTAAAGGGTTATGAAATTGTGGCATTTATTGGGATTTTTTTTTAATTACGATGGGTTTGCTCTTGACTTCGTTCTTCTACAAGAAGAAGAGATCGACGTTGGAACGAGCTTACCCAGAAAATGCCTATTCACCCGTGATTTAAAGGACCCCAGGTTATAAGAGTCAGGAAATACCGACGCCGGCAGCCCATTCCATTCCTTGGCTGTGCGCATTATGAAGGATGAAGCGAAGCGCTTGGTGCGGATTAGTGGCATGTCAACCAAGTAAGGATGGATGGTGGATGTCCTCAGATGGAATGGACTTACGAGGATTGGATTTACGAGGGAAACAACAACTTTCATCAAAACATTACGAATATTAGAATTAAGTAAACCTCAAGACATAAGGCGGATGTAGGCGGTAAACGCGCTCGGTCTGCGATTGTTGAAGTTAGGCAACTTTCGCAAAGGCCGGTCATAGGATGGGTGACCACAGAAAAAAAAAGTTTCCATCTCGAGCTCCTCCGTGCTTCGGAAGGCACGTTAAGCCGTTGGTCCCGGCTGCATTAGCAGTCGTTAATAACCACCAATCCGCACTGGGCCCGCGTGGTGGTTTAAGGCCCGATCTCCCTATCCATCCATAGGGAAGGCCCGTGCCCCAGCAGTGGGGACGTTAATGGGCTGGTGATGATGAAACTTCAAGACATACATATACATAACATAAATAGCCTATATACGTCCCACTGCTGGCCACAGCAAACCTCAAGAATTAACTAATAAGTATTGACACATATTTTTGGGGTCGAAGTCAACACGTAGATGCTTGATAAGACAATTTAATCGTTTATCATTATCATAATCTAAATGTGTCATTATTAAGTATTATGTCGTTTCCATATCTCGGGCCTATGGAGTCCCAATTATTAATATTATTATGGTAGCAACATGGTACCGAATGCCGAGGAGGACGATTCAGGCCATAATTCCGAGTTAATATCAAGTGGAATTTTCTTTTTAGGTTTTTAAAATTATGTGATTCAGACCATGATTCTAAGTTGATATCAAGCGAATTTTTCCATCGCAAAGGTGTGGAACTGAAAGTAATTTAAAAAACTCACAAAAATACATTCATTTTTGTGTGTTTTTTAATGAATAATCCGTCGTCTGATTATTCCACTTGATATTAACTCAGAATCATGGTCAGAATCATGCCCCTTAGTATTCGTTACGATGTCACTAACATTCTGTATATTAATAAATACTCAATATAATATAAAATATATATTTAACAATAATCTAAAGAAACTATAATAATAAACTTTTTCCAACCGGGGTAAGCAGGAACTATGGAATTCCATTTGCTTCGATCCTGACACACTTCTCTTGCTTCTTCCACAACGCCCCCCCTATCTCTGAATAACACAGGCTATATTTATTACTGTTAAAAATGAATGGCCACCCGTGCGCAGCCGAGACGGGCCGCCATATTTAATGTTTTGCCATCAAACTTGAACTATTCAAGCAAGTTCGTTTAAAAAATGAACTCGCTGAAATTTTTCACTCGAGTAGTTCACAAGTTTTTTAAGGCATCGTTATCTCTAATACTGTACAGTTTTCATTATGAAAGTTTCACTAAAGCTCGTCTAGCCAAATTGATTTTTTTCCATTGATTTCGCGTAGTTCCCATTTATTTTTTTAAATAGAGAATCGATCTGTCTAATCTCGATTGATACATCACTATGGTAATGAACGTTACAACACACTGGCTTCACTTGTCATTTTTTGTTATTGGATTTTATGCAGATTAAAGCAGAATATGGGACTGTAAATAATTTGAGCAGTGGTAGCCCAGTTGGTAAAACGCTTGCCTCTGCTAAAGCGTTCTGTGGCACGTATCGCCAAAATCCCTATTAATGAGTGCTAGCGCACTAGGGTGGGGAGTGTTAACGACGGCCTCCTTGGTCGTCCCAAGTTTTGTTTTTTTAATATATTTGTAAGTTCTGTTGTTTTAAAATGTCAGTTTTTCGTTCATAATAAAATCAGCTTACAATGTTTTTGGTTTCTCAATATTTTTCACGTATGCGCTCTCAACAAGTTCACTTTAAGGTCGCAGGTTCGAATCCAGCACAGACCTAAACCAATGATTGACCCAATTTCGAATTCATGTTTGGATCATAAATGATTATCACGTGCTCAGCGGTGAAGGAAAACATCGTGAGGAAACCCACATTCGGAAGTATGTGACCTAACCTGTATTAGGCTGGATTTCCTTTCGCGGGTTGGAATGCCAGACAGGCAGTCGCTTCTGTAAAAAACCGGACCTGTCAAATCTTCAGGTTAGATAAGCGGA
Organism: Pectinophora gossypiella; assembly: GCF_024362695.1. Classification (NCBI taxonomy): domain Eukaryota; kingdom Metazoa; phylum Arthropoda; class Insecta; order Lepidoptera; family Gelechiidae; genus Pectinophora; species Pectinophora gossypiella. The sequence goes on along the minus strand of NC_065428.1, from coordinate 4,161,564 downwards.
CCCTGTGAAAAACGGGAACGAGGGAGGGAGATGATGATGGGACTCTAAATAATTTAAAAATAGACTAAAATTGTTATGAATTTTCCGACAGGAAATTTTACTTGATATCAACTCAGAATCATAGGCTGAATCGACCAAAGTTTTCGTTACAGTGTCAAGAACAGTGTTGTCGAGATAATATGTTGTCCCTTCGAAATCAGTGCAAAGAAAACATAAGCTACTTAAAGGCTTTCAGTGCGGTTGCTTTAAATCCCTTTAGCGTGCCCACCGGACCGCATGGGACACTTTTGGACAATAACGGAAAATGTATGTAATGCACACTCACACACACGTAATATAAGCTTACTACTTACACAGTCTTTTAACTTACTTTTTTCTTTTGTTTTTTTTTCTGTCTTAGAAAATTCAGCCGTTGGTCCCGGCTGTTAGCTGTAAAAATACATCCTCCAACCGGCAGTGGAGAAGCCTGGTGGAGTATGCTCCATTACCCCCTCCTATTGATTGGTGGGAGGCCTGTGCCCAGCACTGGGACAAATTCAAATATATCTTTATTCAGTAGGTAACATAGTTACACTTTGAATCGTCAATTTTTACATAACGAACGTATCATCCGCCTAAAACTACTGCAGCTTCTCACAACCTGTATAGCCGGGGAAAAGAAGCTGCAAGAAAACCATCGGCATAGGGTCCAAGATGTTCTTTAAAAAAATATTGGTATACAATTGAGTAATTTAGCTGCCTAATATCAATTCTCAGATAGTTAATCCCACGCATTCATATCTTCTAAATAAATAATCACTAACTTTATAATAATCTTTTTTGTAAAGTTTTTGTTTAACTACTGTCTTAAAACAGTTAAAAGGCAAATTCTGAATGTCAATGGGAATCTTATTGTAAAAACGTATACATTGCCCCTTAATATATAGGCTGTTTATTATTTATGATGATTCTAATTCATTATTTGAGGTTTGCGCGGCTATTATCATAATCATAACATGTAATACTGAGTCTTTACCGTGTTAAATCAGGGATGTATCATGTAAGAACTTGGTCTCTATGTTATGTAAGAAGAGCGGAGAGCCCTAACTCAAGATTTCTTTTTCTTTGAAGGGTCCTTAGATTAAAAGAAATCTTATCATCTTATCTTATCTACTCCAATCCAGACCTCCCCTTGATTTTTCTACTCCTCTCGACTTCTTCTCATCTCCGACCAATTCCTCCGATAAAAATAAAAAAATAATATTTATATTATAAAAAAAGTATTTGAAAAAAGTTAACTTTTTTAAATATGTTTAGTTTATACATTGTTTTAAGTTTACGCGGTTATTATCATAATTAAAGCACATAGTAACGGGTTCTTACCGCGTTTAACTGGGGATATGAGATTCCCGATATTTCGACACTGTTTAAACCCCCCCGTTTAAACGCGGTAAGAACCCGTTACTATGTGCTTTAATTATGTTTAGTTTCATAAGGTATTTTACGCACTTACATACTAATCTCATACACAGGATCTTTATCAGATAGGACAAAGCAGAAAGTTTGATAACTTAATTAGTATTCAAGTCCATACATAAACTCACGCGTATTTCCCATCGGGGTACGCAGAGACTATGGACTTCTATTTGCTTTGCAGGATCGTATGTTACGTGCTTGGGCTTTGTGGCTGTGCCCAGCTTATTTTTGTAGGCATTTAGGGATGTTACGTTTGAAGAAAAATTACTAGAAAAAAACATTTTACGTTTCTGTTATTAATGTGTAATATCATGTAAGATATTTTTTTCTATTTTTTTTGTATTGTTACTGTGGCGTCCTCTAATAATAAATATTTTCTTTCCTTCAAAAAACAAATACAAATTAATATCAAGTAATTCATTTGCAGAGGCCACAATGCCACCCTTCTCACTATATTAGCCACTTCTTCACTTCTACCCTACTTAAGTGCGAGCCAAATTGTTACTACTACGAAAACATCCATCCCTGTTCCTTAGCCTAAGTACGAAAGGCTCGTAAAATACGGAAACATATTTATACTGTACCAGCCTACAGCCTTTTACCCTAATTAGGGGAATGCCATGTGCTTGAAATATATGGCGACTAGGAATAATAGTGGCCCAAATATAGACCCTTGGGACATTCGCTACTGGGTGTACTTTATCGTTTGTTTTGACAATACGTCAATTGTTATTTTCTATTGTTTCTTTTTTAGACGAAATCTATAGTAAATTACTCTTTTTACACAGACACTACACATTGACGTTATCGTACACGCGCATGTGTGTGTGTGTGTGTGATGTCTGACGATTCGATTGAAGACTAAAGTAAAACCGAGGAGTAAGGTAAACCTAACTTAGCCGCTCGTGGAGAGCGGACAGTTCCCGTTCTATCAATTTGCTTGTTACGTATAACACAATAGGGCGCAATTTCCTATAAAACTACAACTTGTAAAATACCATATCCAGATAATCAAAACTAAAAAAATCCGCTTACCGTACAGATTAACATAGCTCACGCTGCTATCCATACCGGCTTGGGCAGAGCTACAAGTCGTCACATAGCTCGTTGTTTAAGGACAAATGATCACAACGCGGCGTGCGCAGGTCGGGTGGCAGTGTTAATTATAGCACCCCATTCTTGTTCACACTAGGAGGAGAATTTTTAATAACATTGCCAATTAGGGTGTTATAGATGGGTTTAGGACGATCCTTACACTTTCAACTCGGATGGACAGCTATTCTGCCTCCAATGTGACCGGGTGTTCAAAACAAATTTTGGCTTTGCCAGTCATATTCGAACGCACGAGAGAAGAGACTGAGGTCGCCGCTTTTGGATACGACAAGGAGGACTATTTATATATTACAATTAGAGCTAAGAGATGAACTAAGTACCGACACTTCACCGACTCCTCTGTTAGACCTCTGTTAGTCTGAGCCAGTCTGTGGTGGTGATTCAATAAGACGATCTTTCTTCAATTTATATTTTGTAACGCAACGTAAGCTCACGACTTCATCCCAATCGAGGTAGTCAGAGGAGTCAGAGGTACATCCATCTCAAGATGAACCGCATCGTTTACGTTGGCCGTCATTACACCCATGATATAAGAAAACCAGGTACCTACGCTCAAAACTGACAGCTAGTATTTCAAGGTTAGCCCAGCTGACGTCATCCCACCCTGGGTTGCCATTAACTTTGCAAGGAAATTTTGAACATTTAGTAAAAGAGTTGCTTACAGTTTTAATGATTGATATATGTATATGTGACAAGTAAGTAATAGTAATTAAATACATTAGTCAGTAATTCAATAAATATTCAATAATAAAATTTACGTCCTTGGAATGTTGGAGATCAATTTAATGGTAACACAGTGGTAACACACGTCATCAAGGGGCTAGCAATGGCTTTTCATAGGATTGAGCATACCTGGTCTTCTTATACTATGCTTAAATGAAAACACAAAGAAAAATGAACAAAATAATAACACAACAATACAAAAAACAAATACACTTACTATGTGCACGTACAATACCTAAAATATCAAATTATGAATTCCCAGTGTACCTTAAACGTAATTCCAAATGTGTAGATATAATAAATAACCTTTTTCTACTCCTCTACTTTAATCTGGCATTTAAATAACCAAAAAGTCTAATATAAGTACATACATAATTAAACTCTTTGAAAAAGTGTACGCTCTATGGCCTATAAAAGCATTGTTTACAAAGTGTAACTGTACTATAATGTCGCCAAAAAAGCATTGTTGTTGTTTTTTTTTTTTGACCTGGAAACTGGCACCTTTACTTTGTTTGGTGCCATAGATATACTATAAAAAAAAAGTATACATTTGCCGCCATTTTCCCGCGCGTTGGAAAATAATTTTTATAAATAAAATTTTTCTTTGTATAATTTTTGTTTCATTTAAAATTACGTCGTCGTAGAAAAAGTATTGTATGCAACGTTGTATAACTAGGTCAAAAAATGCTCGTGGCGTCTCTTATTGCGATGTTCGCCAAGGCTCACATCGCAACTCTCGCCACTCGCATTTTTTGACCCTTCTTATACAACTGTTGCATAAAATACTATAATTTACGATGTCGCTTTATACAGATCTGTACTCTCTGGATTTATACTTCATAATAACGGAGACTTGAGATAGATTAATTTAACCTACATAGTCATACGAGCATGTGAAACATTTAGAACGATTCTCTTCAATATTACACATACTTACTTAAGTAGGTATCATCATCATCAGCCCATTAAGGTCCCCACTGCTGGGGCACGGGCCTTCCCTATGGATGGATAGGGAAATTAAGTAGGTATACATAAACATAATTCTCTAATCTTCTTCTTCTATCGTGTGGGTTGTGAGATGGCTGCAATAACAATATTTATGTTCCTTATATTGATCTATGATTGTAACGCAATCGATATAAAATTATAACCTGCTTCTTTTCTGAAGTTGGTAAAAAGAAAAGTCAAAATAATCGTACCCTCTTAATGAATCCAATGAGGGACTTTACATAGGCTCTTTTTCTTAAATTTAAGAGTCACGCTCTTTTCGGTGTAGCATTCTCCATGCTACTATTTTAGGGAAAAATATGGCACTCTGTCTGTCTCGAGTGAGATGGCGCCCAGAGTAGTCTATTACAAAGCCATACTAGGACTTTTGTCCTCCGCCTTTAATAGTACTGACAGTTACTGCTGCCCTCGTGTCAGATTACAGGATGCTTTTCCCAAAAAAATATGGATGGCGCTGTAAAAAAATTCCTTGATTTAACCTTCTAATTTAATGGATAACAGACATTATTATGAATCAAATTCAAATTCAAAAATATCTTTATTCAGTAGGTAACATAGTTACACTTTGAATCGTCAATTTTACACAACGAACGTCTCATCCGCCTAAAACTACTGCAGCTTCTCACAACCTGTATAGCCGGGGAAAAGAAGCTGCAAGAAAAACCTCGGCACAGGGCCCTAGACGTTCTTTAAAAAAATAAAAATAAACATAAAATATTGGTATACAATTGAGTAATTTAGCTGCCTAATATCAGTTCTCAGACAGTTAATCCCATGCATTCATATCTTCTAAATAATCACTAACTTTATAATAACCTTTTTTGTAAAGTTTTTGTTTAACTACTGTCTTAAAACAGTTGAAAGGCAAATTCTGAATATCAATGGGAATCTTATTGTAAAAACGTATACATTGCCCCTTAAAAGATTTAGTAATCTTATGTAATCGACTGACTTGTAAAGCAAGTTTATTTTTATTCCTGGTATTCACAATGTGCCGATCGCTATTTTTTGCAAATAATCCTATATGTAAATAATCTATCCTAAATAATCTTGTATCTTTGTTTTTGAGTATAGATTAGATTAGATTAGATACATTTAATTCACATTTAGTTATACAACACATTTTAGACACAATATGAAACGGTAACAACATAAATATGATCGTCGAAAATGATAATAAAAGAATGTCAACAAAGAAGATAATAAATTAAATCAAAATGTCAAACGATAATAAATCAATTACAATGTGACTAATAATAATAATTATAAATGAATTATGTATAAAATAAAATTACATTCAAGTAATTACAATAAAATACAATGTCAATTTTTAATAAAATCGTCCACAGAATATAGCTCCATATCCAACAAAAGGTTTTTTAGACGGTGACCGAATGATACGTCACATGCCTCATTTTTATACTAGTGGGTAGTTGTATAAATGACGACCCTTGTTATTACACCCAGGTACAACACATCTTCCACACATTATTATTCTGATCAAAATAGATATCTGATCGATATTTTAAGCAACAATCCTTTTTTTTAATGCTGCCGCCATCATAATTATGTTAGAATAATTGTTGACCCGAGCAATCAGAAAATAGGTGATTATCAACGCTATACAGATTTAACTTTGATAATTGACTTGACTTGTGTGTGTGTGTGTGTGTGTGTGTGTGGTGTGTGTGTGCGTGTGTGTGTGTGTGTGTTGTGTTGTCTGTTTTCTTTGTCTCTTTCTGTGTTATATTTTCTATAAATAAATAAACGCTATCTATATTATTTTTGGGCAACTTAGCCTGGAAAGTCCTTCATCCCGTCGGAAACCATCTTCTCCACTACACATTTGTCTATTTTTTTATTATCTAAAAATAAAAGATAAGTAATAAAACTCATGCCATCTGTTTAGACTTAAATGAACAAAAGAAATTGAAGGAAGAAATTTAAAATTCAATTTTACCATTAGCATTTTATTGGCAAGAAATAGCTTCAGAGGGTCGGATTTACTTTCGTGTTTCGTTTTAGAAGTTGCACGTGTAAGCTTTATGTACTGGTTTTTTTAACATAGCATCACGGTTGGGTCCCTTAAAGGGTAGGCAGAAGTGTAGTATATACCGACTTATCGCCAGCTATGTTTAAATTCTTAAACATTGTAGTGGTTCGGACTCTATTATTATAAAATACGCGAGAAGCAAATATCTGATCATAGGGACTAAGCGTCAGTAATACTTAGGGAGGCAATGATTGAACACCATTCGAACTTTAAATACCTACTCCGAATGACCGAACATTCTGACGATCACCTATCATGAATGTCATAGACGAACTGAATTTGGATGAAACAAAACTTATTGGCCAGAATTGAGTCAAATAAATGAATGGGACAATAAATTCAGAAGTGACAAACTGACAGAATTCAACTGGATTGTGGAAGAAAGTATTTGACAAGGGCAGTGTTGCCAACATTTGGTGCGAGATGTGAACTTACGGCGATTTTTTTACAAACAGAACATTAAAAGACAATAATACCCCATGACTTCACCTTTTACCACTTAATTTACGGCGGTCGATTGCTGATGTATCATTTCTGCTAAAAATTGACTGTCCTGATCTCCTCAGTATGATCAATCTTAGAATCCTTAATAGAATTTTGCGACATAATACTTTGCTTCACGCTCCTCCTTGTCGAACTAATTATTGAATAGCTTCTTACCTAGAACATTAAGATTAGTTAACAAGCTTAATACTGATACTCGCTTTGACCTATTTAGCAGTAGCGTTCAAAGTGTAAAAACCTTGCTGACCAAGGAACCTAATTTAATTTCTGGCTGTATCTGAGTCTGTATGGACATTTTAAAATGTTTTATGTTCACTTGTGGTAGCTTTTCATTGGCATTTGTTTGTATTTATAAGTATTCATTTTGTAAAAAAAGGCTGTAAGCTACCCAAATAAAATAAAATGAAAAATAAAATTATTTACTTAAAGACAGGTACTCCGCTTATAATTATAATAATGCATTTTATTATATATTATGACGGCGAAACATTAGTGAACGTTAGGATGGCCTATGTAGTATCCATACAAATAATATAATAATGAAGTATACCTATATATGCAGGAAGATTGTACGGTTTTTTATTTAGTCGTGTACCCCGATAATATTTTGATTGCATTGATTGAGAGAAGGCTTGTGCCCAGCAGTGGGACAAAGTTATAATTAAGGTATTGGACTGATACATAAGCCTTGTGTGTTTCATAAGGGGTGTTAAGTGCCCGGTTAATGACAATAGGCTCGCCCGCTATTACATGGGACTTAAAGCACACCCCGGTCACTTCATACAAAAACTCGTTTTACACAGACACTAGACATTGACGTTATCGTACACTCGCATCTGTGCGTGTGACGTCTGGCGCCATACGACTAAACTATGTCCGAGGGGGTGAGGTAAACCTAGCTCAGCCGCTGGTGGGGAGCGGAGAGTTGCCGTTCTACACATAGTATTTGTCCTTATTTTATGCTTAAATATGGCGAGGAGTGGGTGTACTATACATTAGTGATGTGCCGGATCGTTAAAAATGTATATCCGCGGATACGGATCTGAATACGAATACGGATCTTTATTTTCTTAAAAAAAAAAGATTAAAGCTTTAGTTATTTCATTGTTATAAAAGTGATATTTTATCTTGCTTTCATTATAAAGATCTATCTATCTAAATGTTTGCAATATAAAGGTGCCAAATATTTGATTTTAAGAAATAAAAACAATCTGAGTGGTATTTTATAGTTTTTTATTTAATAATTCTACTTAATCACCTGAAAAAGATCCGCAAAAGATCCGCGGATACGGATATTCGGAGCATCACTACTATACATCTCTGCTAACCCCTTCGGGGATACAGGCGCGATGTTATGTCATATTGATACACAACCTACGAGGATATCTACAGCATCAATTTTTCCTATCCGCTATTGCCTGTACTCTACGCAGGAGTGAAAGAAAAATTTGCTAATTAAAACTTGGGAGTTTGGCCTAAGAAGTCGGAAATGATGAATTGAAACGGCCTCCGGTTAATTATTCTTTTTTTTACTTTCAAGTAATGGATCGCCTATTTTTGCTGTTCGTGTTCATTTTGTCCAAGTTAGTTGCTAATTTAAACCCTTCATGCGGAATGGGAGTTTAAGAGTGTTGCCACACGAGAGATGTGGCGTTGCAACGGAACATTGCCGCTTCTTCTTCTCGTGTTTGCGTTGTGCGTTGTGGGATCAATGATCGACTTAATCAATCCTGGCGTCAGGTTATTCAGCTGTCAAAGGCTGCCCTGACATGGCTAACGTTAAGGAATATATGACTTCATAGTTAAATAAATAGTATGCAGGGCCGACTTTTTAACGTGCACAATTTGGTGATCAGCCTGCAATGCCCAAATCAAACTGGGGATTACTAAGTGACTTTGGTCTTTGGTGATATTTCCCCACCAGGATTCAAATCCGGGACTTTCGGATTGTGAGCCTAACGCTTAACCACTGGATAATGGTTAATTTAATAGTTAAAAACTAATTTAAACCCTGTCTTTTCCAGTTATTCTACAAGACACTTCATCCAAATCAGCGAATATCATCGTTCTCATTGCAGCACAGATTATGGGTATGTACTTCTGTTCTTCCGTTGCTCATGTGCATGAATATAGTGACTATCTATTCCATCTTTCATTACAAATAATATTCATTGCCTTAACGCACCCATTTTGTCCGTTACGCGAGCTTATGTAGCCGAACGGCGACGCCACGCATCGTGTGGTATGCGCTTGTAATTTATAGTATGTAGTACGACAGCGTCACCGCTCAAGCGTCGCATCGTACCAAAAATATGTCGTGTGGCCTCACCCTTAAAGCCGAAAGGCCCTATCTCATGGTTTGGTTGCGTAGCTAACAAGACACCAACCAGCTGAGGTAGTGCGTTTATACATCTGCATACTTACATTTTATTGGTGGCGCGACCTAGTGAGAAGGACCCTAAATGCTTCTTTTTACTTTGAGATGAGAAACCTGAAATACTTGAGTCATTTCTATTTATTTTATTAAATGGACGGCTAGTCAAATTCAAATTCGAACATATCTTGGAAAGGTTTTCGAAACTTCAGAAATTGTTTTTGGGCTAGTGTTGTTTCAGCTGAGTGATCTCAGGGTCCTTTCACGGGTTAATAATAACCTAATATCAGGCAACTAATAATAATAACTGTGACATAAGGGTTTCTGAGATTAGTTATCGACTTTTCATTTTTTAATACAAAGATGTATGCTCCATACCCCCTCCGGTTGATTGAGGGGAGGCCTGTGCCCAGCAGTGGGACGTATATAGGCAGTTTATGTATACTACTAGCTTTTGCCCGCGACTTCGTCCGCGTGGCGTGTTATAAAGAGAGATGTTTGTGTGTGTGGGAGAAAGGTTAAAGATGCTTAATTTTATTATTTTTAATTGAGGTTAGAGTATAAGTAGCTCAGTTAAATAATGAATTGTTATTAATTTTTAGATTATTACAAACTCCCGTTCCCGTGGGAATTTTCGGGAATTCCTTTCTTAGTGCACCTCTACGGTACCTAAGCTACGTCCCTTCAAAATTTCAGGTGCCTACGTTTAGCCGTTTAGGATGTGCGTTGATATGTCAGTCAGTTTCTCCTTTTATATATTTAGATTTGTTTGTAAGTAAGGCTTACAACGTTATGAACATTTTGGACACAAGGAATTAGAAGTAAATGCAAGTTTGTTGTTCTTCCCGCGCCTTTGGGATTACGAACGCAAGTTTCCATTCCCGTTTCCTTTATATACAAATCAACCAAATTCGACCACTCAACGGAACTCAAGTAACGGAATCTTCCAAAATAAACATTCGTTCCTTGGCGTAACATAAAACTCTTTTACTGCCCTTTTGGGCCCAAATGGGATTCTGTGACATACCCTAGTGGGGCACATATAAACCATAGAAAGGCTACGGCCCTATAGTGGGGTTATTTAGAGGAAAATGTAGCGTGGTATATGAACGGCTCCTTAGGGGCATGCAGTATTTATGTTTTATTTCCCTGCTTTTACTTAAAGTAATGTGTGTTATCCTTGGAATTACATATTTCTAAATATTTCCTTGTACGAAAATTGGTATTGTATTTTGGGAAAAAATGATAGAAAACATTGTTCGAATCTTGTGTTTTTTCTATTTTATAAGGTTTAAGGGGCGGATATTTAATTATTTTCGTGTTACCTCCCTTTCGAAGCGTAGAGAACTATTAGATATGGTCTTTCTGTACAAGATTATTCATTGGATCTAAATTACACTATTATTTCTTGGCTAAATCATCGTCTTGCAACTAATATTCTATTTTTACTTAAATATTTATATATTTATATATATTTTATTTATTTATTTATGTTTTTACTCTTATTCTATTTTACTTTCTTGCGCGCTACACTGCAGCTGTACAAGTGTACTATAGGTATCCTCTGCCGAAGGTTGTCTGGAAGAGATCGCTGTTAGCGATAAGGCCGCCTTTGCCCACCTTAGAATAAGTTTACCCTGTAAATGTTTTGTGAATTTGTGTGCAATAAAGTGTTTTATTATTATTATTATTATTGGATGGTTTACTGCCCACAACTGCTTGACAATATAACGTCAGACTCCCCAGATTTCATGTAAGTAAGGCTTTTATATCCATCTTGACGCAGAGGGAGGATAAAAACTCCACATCGAAGCAATTCATTAAAAAAAAAATGATGTTATTTGACATTTGTTTGCATTGCGCACTTACTTTTATATGCGCAAATGTCAAATTGCAATATTGCTTTTTTAGATTAATAGGCTAGTTTCCAACTAGTCACTAGTTAAAGTTGATGTTAGGGCTGGCAGAGGAAGACCGAGAAGGACTTACGATGATCAAATTGGAGATGTCCTTAGAAAAGGTTCAATACGATCTACTCTGAACCGGCGTGCGTGTATGAAGCGATTGATGAATGTGGAGGAAGCAAGAGAAGTGTGTCAGGATCGAAGCAAATGGAATTCTATAGTCTCTGCTTACCCCGGTGGGAAATAGGCGTGAGTTTATGTATGTACCCCTGAGTAATAGACCCACGATACCACCAGGGGTATTGTAAGGGGTATCGTGGGTCCGGAATGGCTCCAAACACGTTGATATTTTCGCAGATTCGCTGCCAGATTTTAAAACCAAAATTTCCAATTTTCTCGAGTCGGGCGCATAACATTGACCTTAGTCGAATCGTGTTGTGCGTTTGATTTGGGAAAAGATTGTGCCCGATTAATCTATTGCTTACATAAGACTTTAAGTACCTGACGAGGATTACCCCTCTGCCTACCCCCTTGGAGTTATGAGCGTGATGCTATATCATGTGATTCTGCTCACCACATAGGGGTTTATGTGCGTTAGTTTATGTATAATTAGTTACTTTTCTACAGATTCCAAATTCAATTACTAACCGAAACAAAAAACGGCTCACATGACACGATTCCAACGTTAATCCGGACATTTCGGAAGAAGCTAACATTACCGGGATGATATCAACAGCGGACCAAGTTTATCCGGGCTTGTCAGTACAAAGCCCGGACCATTTTACCGGATGTTCTGTGAAGTCACACTATACGATACGACTCACATCAGGATCATATTAAAGCCATAGGATCGTAGGAAGTGGTAATAAAGGTTTTTTTAGGTTAGACAAAACTAGAGTTGATAACTAATCACCACCACCATCAATTTAAGAGCCATGCTCTTGTCGGTGTAGCATTTTCCATGCTACTTTTTGAGGGAAAAATAGGGCAGTGGTTTCCCTCTTGCCTTCCGCCCCGCAGTACTCTGTCTGACGCGAGTGGGATGGCGCCCAGAGTAGTCTATTACAAAGCCATACTAGGACTCCTGTCCTTCGCCTGTGAATAATACTGACAGTTACTGCTGCCCTCTGTCAGGGTCCAGGTTACAGTCCCTGTGACTAATAAAGATAATAAATAAGTGAGCGTCAGAATAGCCGGTCGCTCGACATATTCAAATTCAAATACATCTTTATTCAGTAGGTAACATAGTTGCAATTCTTAGGCCAAAGATAATTATGAAATTTTGATTACTAAATAAAGACAGATCTAAAGGTGACAAACAATGTTTTCTTATTTTCTATTTAATTAACTTATTTATGAATTTGTTTAAAGAAAAATATAATAACAAGTGCGACATTTTGTCACGTTTTTCTATCACAGGTTGCTTTTTCATACAAATTCAACATTAATTTCGTGTTCTGCCGTTTAGTAAAAAGTTAGAATTTGACTAAGTAGTATGAAACTATCCTATTTGAATCGTCATTTTTTACATAACGAACGTCTCATCCGACTAAAAGTACTGCAGAAGAAAATCCTCGGCACAGGGCCCTAGACGTTCTTTAAATATAAACATAAAATATTGTTACTTACTAATACATTTTTTTATTTTTTTTATTTAGTAATTTGGCTGTCTAATTTCAGTTCTCAGACAGTTAATCCCATGCATTAATATCTTCGAAATAATCACTAACGTTATAATATTTTAAGTTATTATTATTATTACTAACGTTATAATATTTTAAGTTGATGCTTAATTATTGCTTTCCTTTTAGTGCCGCTTAGTGCCTATCACCTGACATTTGCTTCAAATGTATTTTAAAAGCAAAATAACATTTAAAGTACCGGCCATCCTAAAGTCAGAACCAGACCTATGTTTTACTTCTTCTTATCGTGTGGATTGTGAGGTGGAATATCAGCCTCATCAACCCTTGTGACAGGGTTATGATTGAGCCGCCAAAGGTCCCTGACATAGCTCATGTAACGGTTACTCACTTACATCAGTAAATAGTAACCGGGACCAACGGCTTAACGTGCCTTCCGACGTTCAACGACGAACGTTCGTTCGTTTCGACGTGCGTTCCGGATGTTTTATTAAAATCGGCTGATCTAAAAGTACAGTTCTCTCCGGAAACAAGAGTCGGGAGTCAAACCGCGCACGAGTACACGCTCGACAAAACTTAGGTACGATTTATCGCTAAACTTAAAAACTTCGGAAGATACAAAATAAATCATCCTAGACTTATGTTAGCAGATGTAGTTTTTGCAAGTTTTTGTCTTCAAGCGTTTTTTTCGGATAAGGGTTTTCGTGTAAACAATAAAATTATGATTTGTGAGGTTCCTTTTGGAAGTCAATGACCCTGTTTGGTTTTATTATTGCTTAATCAGAAATCAGAATCATTTATTCAACGTAATTATCATGGATAAACTTGTAACATTTGTGAATTTACGTCATTTCGCAAGGTGTTATGGCTGAGGAGAAGAAATGACAAGAAACTGCAACAGCAACAAATCTTTTAAATCAATGAGGGTATACATTACAAGTTATTTAGTAACTAGAAGAACACATTCACATTTATTAATACCAGACATTTTTATCATTTAGGTAATCATTAATCTTATAATAAGCTTTTTTACATAAAGTAAGCTCTAGATTAATTCCTTTCATGCTTTAAAAAAAGCTGTAGGCACGGTTTCACCCGCGTAGAGTTCGTGTTACTATAGAGTAAAGATATTACGTACATTTACCACGTACTTGTAGACCGGATATTCGTGAAAAATCAACCAGTGTGATAGGATTACCGTTTGCGGGACTGGTCCTATTAGAATTTCCTACCTCAAATGCGGGACGTCACATACAAATCGGGACTTATGGTAACACTACTCGCAACTTTCCCGTCTAGCGAAGCAAAGCTTGATGAATAGTCGAGACAGAAAAAGTATTTGTATAGTGATTTATGTAACCCTGTCACAATAAATTTCGTTAATCCTAAAAATATGTTTATCAATAATTTACTGCTAGGTACTTTCGACAAATCATGTTAATTTTCTCTTCTAAATCATTCAGTAAAAGTTTTCGTAATCTAACTTCAACATTTATTTCAAAATTCATTTGTTAGCATAACCACATTTTTTCTTTAATCTAATAAAGTCTAATCTAATATTGATAGCAGCCTAAAGAAACCGCTGAACTTCAACTAAAATCAAATACACATTTGAATTTTGAATACTTTCAAAGTTGCTTGTAAATAAGTTAAATATGTAATGAGTTTTGAAGTGGAAGAAAGTTGATAAAGAATGCTAATCGAGTGTACTTCGAGAAAACTTTGTGAAAAAAAGAACAATAGAATTAAGAGAGGTTTGCAGTGAACTTTTACTTATTGTGATCTCCTCAGAAGGGCTGTCATTAGTGGACAGTTGATCACACGGTTTGATCACCCCCAAATGGAATTCTATAGTTTTTGTCTACCCCGGTGGGAATTATGCGTGAGTTTATGTATGTATGTATGTGATTACCTTTACCAAACCACAATGTAGCGGGCTGGGGGGCAAACTCCCACACGCCCATTTAATATCTGGTATTCAGACCAAATAGGGTAGTTTCCAACTAGTCAAATAAGTACTTATACCTTTTACTAAACGTCAAAACACGAAATTATTATTATGGAGTGTGTATGAAAAAGCACACTGTGACGTCATAGAAAAACGTGGTAAAATGTCAGACTTTATTTCTATTTTTTTGTCTTTTTATTTTTAGTGTATTTATTTTCTAATCTATTTTTTTCGTTTTTTTTTCTATTTTAAAGACTTCAATGATGGACTTTCAGGGTACGTTCACGTTGTACAGCTTTAACGTGACAATTACAGTACTCGGGGACATAATTAATTAATTATTCCAAAATACAATGTAATACCAGCCCGGTGGTCGGATAACATTGTGAGGTATGCCGGAAAGCAATGGATGAGACTTGCACAGGACCGGAAAGGATGGCGTGAAAGAGAGGAGGCCTATACCCAGCAGTGGGTGGATACAGGCTGAGTAGATAGTAGATAGATAGACAATGCAATGTCAGAAGCATATATAAAAAGAGCTGGGTGTAATGAAAAGAGCCATCATTTATACCCAAAAATAAAGAAAAAAGGCATGAAATTAGAAGGTTAAACGAAGGAAAGTCTATACAGCGCCATCTATATTGTTTTTGAGGAACGTAACCTGGATAGTCCCTCATTCTCTGGTTTGTGATTCTTTCCTCCTCTTTAGATTCATCATCATCATCATCAGCCCATTAACGGCCCCACTGCTGGGGCACGGGCCTTCCCTATAGATGGATAGGGAGATCGGGCCTTAAACCATCACGCGGGCCCAGTGCGGATTGATGGTTATTAACGACTGCTAATGCAGCCGGGACCAACGGCTTAACGTGCCTTCCGAAGCACGGAGGAGCTCGAGATGAAAACATTTTTTTTTGTGGTCACCCATCCAATGACCGGCCTTTGCGAAAGTTGCTTTACTTCAACAATCGCAGACCGAGCGCGTTAACCGCTGCGCCACCGAGCTCCTCTTTAGATTAGATGTCTATTATTATTTAGTTAATTGTAGATATATTTATCTGTTAACTTATTTTTAACAATTTATTTTGCACTGTATTTCCCGCATTTACTTACTGAAATTATATCCTATACGTGAAGGTTGCCTGGAACTCATTGTTACCTTAGCAATGAGCCAATGTAGCTTTTGTACTAATATCATTATTTGTCAATTATATAATTATTATGTAATGTTTTCTTTTGTGTGTGATAAAGAGAATTGAGAGAGAGAGAGAGAGAGAGAGAGAGAGGAGCACGGTGGCGCAGCGGTAAACGCGCTCGGTCTGCGATTGTTGAAGTTAAGCAACTTTCCGGTAAGAAAGCTAAGCAACGGCCGGTCATAGGATGGGTGACCACAAAAAAAAAGTTTTCATCTCGAGCTCCTCCGTGCTTCGGAAGGCACGTTAAGAAGTTGGTCCCGGCTGCATTAGCAGTCGTTAATAACCATCAATCCGCACTGGGCCCGCGTGATGGTTTAAGGCCCGATCTTTCTATCCATCCATAGGGAAGGCCCGTGCCCCAGCAGTGGGGACGTTAATGGGCTGATGATGATGATGATGAAAGAGAATCGATTCAAGCTTGATCTGTCTTTGTCTATCTGAACTAAGCAAGAGTGAAATGGCAATAACATTTATCCGGATAAATGAGTAATTTCTGGTTACCATGGAATTGTTCGCTGCATTTCCAATTAGGTCGACTTGTAATATTTTAATCCCGTGGTGTGTGGTTACACCATTTCGACAACATGCGCTCGTAGGCTTTATTCCGTAATTCTGTTACGTCATGCGAAAAATTGTAACATTTGATTGGCTGAAATGTATATGGCCAAGTAGTGAATGCCATTTAACGGCCTCCGTTATCCAGTGGTTGAGCGTCACGGAGGTCCCGGGTTCGAATCCCGGTGGGGACAATACACAAAAATCCCCTTGTGACACCTAGTTTGGTTAGGACATTACAGGCTGATCACTTGATTGTCCAAAAGTAAGATGATCCGTGCTTCGGAAGGCACGTTAAGCCGTTGGTCCCAATTACTACTTACTGCTGTGTAAGTACGTAGTCGTTACATGAGTTATGTCACTCTAAACCAATGATTGTCGAATTTGTTTTCGAATTAATGTTTGGATCATAATTAGAGGTATTATCACGTGCTCAGCAGTGAAGGAAAACATCGTGAAGAAACCCACATTCTCGAGAAATGCATTTTCGGAGGTATGTGACCTAACCTGTATTGGGATGGTGTTCCCTTCGCGGGTAGGAAGGTCAGACAGGCAGTCGCTTCTGTACAAAACCGGATCTATTTACCATTATATTTGAAAGCTCGATGAGATGTGGGTATTAAGTACTCTACTACTCCATTGAAAATTAAATGTAGTCGTGAGCTTATGATGTTACGTAAAATTCATGTTGAAGAGAACACAAACGTATAGATTGTCGATTTTTTACAATGTAAAGTACTTAACAGTGCTATCAAAACGAAGTCATCATCATCATCGTCAGCCCATTAACGTCCCCATTGCTGGGGCACGGGCCTTCCCTATGGATAGATAGGGAGCTCGGGCCTTAAACCATCACGCGGGCCCAGTGCGGATTAATGGTTATTAACGACTGCTAATGCAGCCGGGACCAACGGCTTAACGTGCCTTCCGAAGCACGGAGGAGCTCGAGATGAAAACTTTTTTTTGGTCACCCATCCTATGACCGGCCTTTGCGAAAGTTGCTTAACTTCAACAATCGCAGACCGAGCGCGTTAACCTCTGCGTCACCGAGCTCCTCAAAACTCAAAACGAAGTCGGCAGTAAATATTTTGTAGCCCATAAAAATATTACAATGGGCATTATTTTTTCTACATTATTTAGCACAAAAACCAACCCAACCCGCCTCCCAACCCGTGGTTGTCAGAATTTATCTTTTAATTATCCCATAACAACTTTAGGTGCGAACGCGAAACTTTTCTTTCAGAATTACGTAAACTTCTTGACATAATTACCTACTTTACTTGAAGTTTTGAAGTGTTTCGCTGTGATTTTTTTCCTAAACAAACAAAAACAGGCGTTTTTAAAGTTCATGAGGCGCTATGCGCCATGCTAACATAGACACTTTTTGAGTTTAGTATGCTTACCCGTATTCTAAGATGTCCACTCGAACCTGGTCACGGTGCTTTCAACAGACATCTGTTCACACTAGGTGTCACAGCCCCCTGTGCAGAGCCTGCATGGAGGCGGAGGAGACAGCGGCTCATATCCTACTGGAGTGTGAAGGAGTCACCAACTCCCGGGCCAGGCACCTTGACCTGACGGGGTGCCTCCTTGAAGTGGTCAGCAATATAAGGGGCTTGTTAGATTTTCTTGGGGAATTAGGCTGGCTGGAGTGTTCCAGCCGTTTCAGGTATCACGCAAAATAGGCGTTCAGACGTCGAGTTGCGGAGAACGGCCCGCGAATCATCATCCCTGTAGCATCATCCCGTTTCTGTTTCGTTCAGTTTGTTTTTTCTACTTAAAGCTGCTGTATACCTATTTCTATTTAAATGTCCTCTAGCCCACGTTGACAATTATTTCCGCACAATATCCCAGGAAGAGGAAATGACTGAAAACCAGCGCTGGATGGCGTCATAGCATGGCTCCACCACAGCACAAGCTGAGCCATTTCCTTTTGCCCGTATTCGTAATATTTATAAGTACCTAGTACTTATAGCAAATGTAATTGTTACTGGCAATAAATTTCTTCTGTGACAGGATCTGTTTACCTAATCTGACGATTTGACAGGTCCAGTTTTAACACAATCAGATGCATAACAGAATAAAAGAAGAGTTTGATATTCGCAGCAATATAATGAACGGTAAAAGGAATAAAAAAGCTAATATATCTTGGAAAAATACAAGCGAATCTTTGAAAGAAACTTCGATACAAGCTATCACACATCGACACGGGTACACGCTTTGTATGCAAATAAGGGAACGTTATAAGGAAGCAGCAAGGAATAAGTACTGGTTGGCTAGGAAAAAGGAGGTTAAATTATGTACTACATACAGAATGCCAGTTTGCCAGCGAGCTATGGAGCGCAGTATATTAGGTGTTAAACTGATCGATCGCGTTAGAAACACGACACTGCGCTCCAGAACTCAAGTGGCAGATGTCGGAGAAAAATCCGCTAAACTGAAGTGGGAATGGGCGGGACATGTCTGCCGTATGCATCCGGAAAAGTTGGCCAAAATTACAACTGATTGGTCCCCACAGGGTCGTCGACGTCGAGGTAGACCACGACGACGGTGGAGGGACGAGCTGGACGCCTTCCGGCATACCTGGCGGAACGATGCCCGGGACAGGGAGGGTTGGAAAGAGAAGGTGGAGGCCTTTGCTCAGCAGTGGGACATTGATTAGGCTACAGAAAAACAAAATACAAAATCATGGAGGCCCAGTTGAAGGAACTCTTGTCTCTCACTGTGAGGTAACAAGTTCGAGTCCAACACAGGTCCAAACCAATGATTTTGTTCTCTTTCGAATTCATTTTTGGTTCATAAATGCTCAGGGGTGAAGGAAAACATCGTAAGCAAGCCCGTATTCCCGAGTTTAGAAGGTATATTAGGTGACATTTTTTTTTTTAATTTAACCAAAAAAATGTACATATACATGGAATAATGCAGACATACCAATAAACCGTCTTGGGTTTGTCCTGACATGCTATTTTGTATTTGTATTTTCTTTTGCGGGATGGAAGGTCAGACAGGTAGTTTCTTCTGTGGAATACCAGACCTATCAAATCTTCAGGTTAGGCAAGCGGCCTCTGCGAAAACGGGCAAACCCTGGCTAATGATAACGCAAAAAAATTGTATTAATATGTGTGTAAATGAAATGGTAGATGCGAGTAATCAAATATAAGAAAGAGACAAAATATACAGGGTGTTAGTGACATCACAACGAAAACTGTGAGAGTTGATTCAGACCATGATTCTGAATTAATACCAAGTGGAGCTTTCCGTTGCAAAACTCATGTTTTTTTTTGTTTTTTTTTTATTGATGGCTCGCTAACACCTTGTATATCTGTAAGTATTATTTCCTTCGGGTTTGCGACACAATTGAGTTTATATTTGGGGTCAATTCAATAGAAAAGAACAACTAGGTTATTAACCCACTTATTGCCTATAAAACGTTATAATACGATCAAATTAAGATGAAATCGCAGTATCCGCATGTTTCGCGCCCTCTCAGGGCTATGCCCGGGAGCACAGCCCAGAGAAACTACGGCAGGGAACTCTGATTTAACACGCGTAGTATTAGCAAATTGTTCTCCAACACTGATGTACGAAATGAAGGAGATGCGTTAATTATTTTTCATTACCATACTTACATGAAAAAAACACTGGGGTCCTGTGGCTTGATTCTCAATTGGGAAGCGCTGGTTTGAACCCCGGTACAGAACCTGCACCAAAGAATTAGATAGATAAAATACTTTATTGAGCACAATGGACACAAAATACAGAGATAAGGACAACAGATACAGAAAAGCACAACAGGCGGCCTTATTGCTCATGCAGCAATTTCAATTTTTTTATTTATTACTTACATAAGTACATAAAATCATGCCTATTTCCCACTGAGTTCCATTTGCTTCGATCCTGACATACTTCTCTCGCTTCCTCAACATTCATCAATCGTTTCTTACACGCATGCCGTATGCCGGTTCAGATTAGATCTACTGAACTTTTTCTAAGGACATCTCCAATTTGGTGGAGCCTGTATACTGTCCACTGCTGGGAACAGACTTCCGCTCAGTCAACTGGAGAGGGTATCAACGTGAGATAATCAATAAAAATGCAGACAGTACCAGCTCCATCGCACGTGATTTGTTGTAGATTTGCCTTGGATAGCATTGAGCGCTTGGCCGAACATAATGCCATATCCAAAATTTTAAACAATATAATCGCCGCGTCTTACTTCATGTAGTTTAATGTTAATAGCCGTTGTAAGATTTTGTTAGCGAGAGATAAGACGCAATGTGATCCTTTATGTCTCATACAATACGATAACCAAACTTATTTATTGTTATTTTATTTTATATACTTACGTATATAAAATTCTGTCCCTGTTGTGGTGTAGAGATTATTTGCACAAATACTAAATTTTAGGACCTTCAAATGAATCGTGTTGTGTCGGTCTATTACGTCGTAGCTAGATCTTAGAATTTATCATTTTACGATATGATTATACATTGTTTTAAGTTTACGCGGTTATTATCATAATTAAAACACATAATAACGGTTTCTTACCGCGTTTAAAGTATGGATACGAGACTCCCGATATTTCGACACTGTTGCAAGTGCCATGATTGCAGGGAGTCTCATATCCCTTCGTTAAACGCGGTAAGAACCCGTCATTATGTGTTTTGATTACGATATGATTGTCTACGTTTGGCCATATCATGACGTCATCCATTTAGTTGCTCATGTCGATAAACGTGTTGTATTCATTGATCTGGCCAAATTACATCGTGTTGTGGCCAACGAATATTATTCTATTTCATGAAATGGTCGAGCACATCAAATTATCGATTTTAAGATCCGGCCACGACATATACATACATCAAACCACGCCTATTTCCCACCAGGGTAGGCAAAGACTATGGAATTCCACTTGCTTCGATCCTGACATACTTTCACTTATAGACAAAGCTATAACGTCGCCTTACAGTAGAAACCACATATAAGCGCCATTTTGAAAAATCACATCCTAATGCAAAACCACGCAATAGACAAGCTAGTTTCAATCCAGGTAAAAAATTGCAAACTGAATTTTATTCCGGACGGAAATTAATTGAAAGTTATTTATGTTTTGTTTAACCCTTTCACGAATAGAGGCCATGGGTCATTGATGGTTCATAATAGATAGTATGACACCTTGAAACGTCCGTAGACGTTCTGTCCTTGAAACTGTTAAAAAAATCACATCAGACTGTGATTTTTGAAAAAAGTCCTTACGTGGTATGCCCTATATAGCGACAATATACTATACAACTCTGCTTATACCCTTCGGGGATACAGACACGATGTTATGTTCGTAAACAGCCTATATACGTCCCACTGCTGGTCACAGGCCTCCCCTCAATCAACCATAATGGTGTATGGAGTATACTCCACCACGCTGGTTAATAGCCGAGACCAACGGCTTAACGTGCCCTTCGAAGCACGGAATCATCTTATTTTTTCGGACAGTCAGGTGATTCAAGCCTGCAAAGCACCTCACCTTACACAACCACCTTATGATCATTTCGACGCACACCCGTTTTGCTTTGATTTTATTGTCTTGTTTTTGTGTGTGGCGTCCTTTTAATATAAACTATTTCTATTCTATTCAAAGTCCTTACCAAACAAAGGACAGTCTCACAAAGTGATTTCGACAATGTCCCCATCGGAATCAAACCTGGACCTCCTTATCGTGAGCCTAACGCTCTAACCACTAGACCACGGAGGATGCTGTTACATTATACTAAACTTACAACTACTTAACTAAACAAAGGGCCAAAGAGAACAGAAGGAACATGAGTAAAAACTAAAAAAATATCATTTACATAATTTTACCACCTGTCAAAGTTTACCGAACTTTTGACGAGTAAGGAACACAGTTCCTTCGAACCCCTCTATAACTTATCACGATTTTTTTTACAAAAAAATAACTTTTACATTTCACAGTACTATAGACTGTATGGGAGTGGAAATAGAGAGGTGTTCGGTGGTAAATAACGTTTGTATCGCTCGCTCTTAGATTTATTCCGTTTTGTTTCTTGCGGATGTGTTCGCTTGTAGGGTGGGGGATACGGGCGGTAAGGAACGGCAACAAGGCATTTTTTTTTAATATTGGCCAAGTATTTTGGCTCAACTATGCCTGATGGTAAACATGTAAACATAGACAAGCCCTAATTGCAGTAGCAACTGAAAAGCAACGCAATGAGTCAGTTTCGAATCAGTTGCGACTACCATACTGGCCTACTAGGTGCTTCTTCACGCTTCGCTTAAAGGACGCTCCATATTAAAACACATTATAACGGGTTCTTACCGCGTTCAAAGCAGGGATATGAGACTCCCGATATTTCGACACTGTTGCAAGTGTCATGATCACGGGATGACAAAAACAATGGACTCTATGGGCCTGTTTAATAAAACTTACAATTGTAAATTACAATGACAATTTGATGTCCATTGCGGAGTGTGTGATCACGAATATTTTGCAGTTTCATATTAGCTACGCAGTGAACATCAAATTGTCGTTGTAATTTACAATTGTAAGTTTTATTAAACATGCCCCAGATTGTAAGAAGGAGGGAACACTTCAGCCGGCAACCCGTTCCATTTTTTAATGGGGCTTTAGCAAATCTACACACTTTTTTGATGTGACTTATTGCAGATGCTGCAAATGTCATTAACTACTTGGCCGGACAAATGCGGAGCGCTGAGGTCTCTCACCCGGTACAAATTTTAAGACAACTAAACTGTAGGGCTAAGTGCGCAACGTGATAAAAAATTGTCACGGTCATTTTATCGATTCTGACGATATAATTATGTCCTTTTGTCGATTGGTGCTAATATTATGTGAACCCAAATAAGTCATTTCGTTATATCAAAATATATACAAAATCATGTGGCACGCATGTTAGGAAAAAAAACAAACTTATCGATTTCGACAATAATAATTATTGAATCGATCGATAATTTTATCACGTTGTGCATGCTAGCGCTGCTGGTCTGAGGGTGCGCAGTCTTCACACTTCCTTCTTCGACTACTCAAAGTAAAGAAAAAAGCTTCCCGGGCATATTGAATAACACCAGGCCGCACCGCATCGCACTTTCATACATGCTTCTGTCTTTTCTGTCTCTCAGAACCTTCATTTGCTAGAGCGAGATAAAAAGCTGGAATGCGACCGCACGCGACGGAATTGACTTCTGTGCTCTTCTCGTGACGATTTATCATCATCATCATCATCATATCATCCAAGCCGTGCCCGGCGACGGCGACTCCTAAATGATGGAGTAACAAGAACGACGCCATTTTATTTTCCCGCTCCTTATATTCATATAATCAACAAAGTTATACCAATCTACATTCTAATTTCTTCATATTACGAGGTTAACGCCTGACCTTATCCATTCTGGGTTACTATTGAGCCGCCAAAAGCCCTGAAGGGCTTCTCACATGACTTATTTAACGGTTACATACTTACTTCAGTAAATACCTATTAGCCGCTTAGCCGGGACCGACTGCTTAACGTGCCCTCCGAAGCACGGATCGTCATATTTTCGAATCAGTCTAATAATAATAACTCGTTATTACAGAAGAGTTCGATTCCCGGCGAAGACATAATATCACATCAATCACTTTGTGATCCCTGATCGAAATCCCTGCTCTCAGGGATCCCGACCTTCCAGATCGTGAGTCGAACGTTGCCGGTGTTTTAATTACAAAATATCTTTCTGACCTAAATTATGAACAAACGGAGGCCCTACTACCCTTTTGATGATACACCACACATTGCAGTTTTGACTAATTTAAGTTAATTTGGCTAATATAAGTTATAGTTAATTTTAGTGATAATTTTGGGAAACTTTGTAAACCTAAATTTTAATATACCTACATTTCATTTTACCTTATTCGTACAAACTCAGCAACCTAATTGTAATTTGGTTCCCCAAGATACAGGCTGTGCCTAGTTTGGGGACCTCTGCTCAATTTTTAAGAGATGGATTTATTTGGGTCTAAGTTTGAATATATCTCTATATTTATAATTAAATGAATGTACCTAATTAAGTCCTATATCGGATACAATAAACAATATTTTCATTTCATTTTTCATTTTCAACGTACTAACCACTAGACCACTGGGCTGTTTACGTATATTCATCATAACGCTCGCTGTCCCTAGCGCCCGTGTGTCACAAGAACACTCAACAAAGTTTCCTTTGAAAGGAAAGCCGACACGAGCAGTGTAAAGTTCGCGACCACATTCAGACCACTTTATTTTTTGTTGGCAACACCACCCTATACGTTGTGATATTTTACACTAATATACTTCGTGAGTCCCTCCGTGGTCTAGTGGTTAGAGCGTTAGGCTCACGATCTGGAGGTCCGGGTTCGATTCCCGATGGGGACATTGTCGAAATCACTTTGTGAGACTGTCCTTTGTTTGGTAAGGACTTTTCAGGCTTGAATCACCTGATTGTCCGAAAAAGTAAGATGATTCCGTGCTTCGGAGGGCACGTTAAGCCGTTGGTCCCGGCTATTAGCCGTAAAAACACCTCCACCAACCCGCAGTGGAGCAGCGTGGTGGAGTATGCTCCATACCCCCTCCGGTTGATTGAGGGGAGGCCTGTGCCCAGCAGTGGGACGTATATAGGCTGTTTATGTTATGTATGTTATGTTATGTATACTTCGTGAGAAGTATGGCAACATTGACTTTGACAGCAACTGGTGTTATCTACTTGGCCGGACAAATTTACAGTGCTGAGGTTTTTCATTCATTCGAGATTCACATCATCATCCCTAATTTAAGAGCCACGCTTTTGTCGGTGTAGCATTCTCCATTCTTGTCTATCAAAGACCAATTCCTTCACCTCCTTATAAGACACGACGTTTGCCTTCTCTTTAATCTGTTCAATGTAAGCTCTTCTTCTTCCCCTTCCTCTCTTTCCTTGTAGCTCCCATCCCTTCTATGATGTTTTTAATAAATTCGTCGTGTCAATAATAAAATAATAGGGTGTGTAAATAATAGAGTAAATAAGAAAAAATTGAAAAAAGAGCACAAGCAAACATAAAATCACGCCTATATCCCAATTGGGGTATTTTAAACATTTACATAACAATAACATTATATTATTTATTTAACTTGTGATCATTAAATAGATTTTCTATCTCATAAAAGGCTTTATTTAGCAAATACTTTTTGAGCAGTTTTTCGAAACAGGACAACTTCTCTTCATTTTTAATATAGTTAGGGATGCTATTGTAGATTTGAATAGCCATAAAGTGAGGTATAGTAGCGCCAAAGATAATTGATATCACGTGGTTTGAACACTCAGTGAATTGGATTGGCTACCCAACCTTCACCCATCCGTAGTGGAGTAGCGTGGTGAAGTATGCTCCATGCCCGGTCGATAGAGGGAAAACTTGAGCCCAGCAGTGGAACTTAAATTGCCGTAACATAACAAATACTTTATTGCGCACACATAAAATGCAATAAGCGGCCTTATTGTTAAATAGCAATCTTATCTAGGCAACTTTTGCGTATAGGAGATATTCAAATTCAAAAATATTTATTTTTCAAAATTGGCTTACAAAGTAAGCGCTTTTTGAACGACAAAAAATTACATTATTATGTAACTAGCTGTAAAACTACTAGCACATCGGAATCTGTAACGCTTAGGGAAAGACGTGGCCAGAAAGCCTCCCAGCACATGGAAAGAATTTGTTAAGAAAGAATAGAATAGAAATTATTTATTATAAAAGGACGCCACACACAAAGACAAGACAATAATATCACTTAAAAATTTACACAAAACAATTACAAACAGGATAGCAGCAGATTGAATATAATATGATACAGCAACATACACAACAATTTTTAGTATTAATTACCCCCAGTTAATTATTAAACGAGAATTTCTAAGGCTTTGTCATGGTAATGATATTTTCATGGAAGCTGATTTCATGTCCGTGGCAGATGTACTATTATGTGCGTTAGCTGACATTAAAATCTAGCATTCATTATTGTGTGGCCATAAAAAGTCATTGTTCCTTTGTGTCACTAGTATATACTACTTTGTATAGGGTGTAAAACACATCGTAACGAATACTAAGGGGAATGATTCAGACCATGATTATGAGTTAATATCAAGTGGCGAAAATTCATGTTTTTTAAATTATTTTCAGTTTTATACTTTTGCGAAACAAAATTCAACTTGAT
The DNA here is from genome assembly GCF_024362695.1 of Pectinophora gossypiella. Classification (NCBI taxonomy): domain Eukaryota; kingdom Metazoa; phylum Arthropoda; class Insecta; order Lepidoptera; family Gelechiidae; genus Pectinophora; species Pectinophora gossypiella. The sequence continues at coordinate 4,134,862 of NC_065428.1, read as the reverse complement.
ATTAACTCAGAATAATGAGCTGAATCATCTCCCTCAGTATTCGTTACGATGTCACTTAGGTACACCCCGTACAAGTACGTACAGTCATGAGCAATATAATGTACCTACTTTAGGACTCTGTCGCACTAACATATTTGACATTTAGTGAGACTTACAGTTCAATTTGTCAAAAAAGTTATTGTGACATGGTACCAAAGTGTATACATTTTAAATGTTAATGCTCGTGACCATACAGGTAGCCGAGTACGATCACGAGTACTAATATGTATACACTTTGTAACCATGTCACATTTACTTTTTTGACAAATTAAACCGTAAGTCTCATCAAATGTCAAATATGATAGTGCGACAGGGTTCTAAGGTGGGTACATCATATTGCTCATGACTGTACCTAAGGATGTTAGTGACATCGTAACGAATACTGAGTCCATGATTCTGAGTTGATATCAAGTGGAATTTCATGACGGCAAATTCATGAAAAGTTCGCAATTTTTTAAATATTTTCAGATCGTCAGGAACTCATTCTCACTTCGAGGTGGCAAGTTCGAATCCAGCACAGGCCTAAACCAATGATTGTCGAATTTATTTTGAATTCATGTTTGGATCTTAAATGATTATCACGTACTCAGCGGAAACCCACATTCCCAATGCATTAATTCCATTTTCGGAGGTATGTGACTTTAACCTGTATTGGACTAAAGTCACATCCTATTCCCTTCACGGGTTGGAAGGTCTAGAAAGAAAGAAAGAAAGAAAGAAACGTTTATTATAAAGGGACACCACAGTAACAAATATATAATATAAAACACGGAGTAACACATAACTTACAATCAAACACATAATAAAAAAAAAAAATTAAAAGACAACATCCAGTCTAGGCAGTCGCTTCTGTAAAAAACCGGACCTGTCAAATCTTCAGGTTAGGTAAGCGGACCCTGTGAAAAACGGGATAATCCTAGGGAGATCGTGATGCTATCGTCAGGAAGACTGGCATATACAAAATCGCTTATCGCTATTCTTATAACCATCGATTAGATTTGAAGTCGCTGTAAAATTTAAAGTCAGTTTCGCCTAAGTGGCTGTTAATTTTGATTTTTATTACTATCTATGAAATAGCTAATTTTCTTTTCAGCTGAATGCATCTTTAAATGATTAGTTCGATCCGATGGCACAGTTCAGATTACCAACCCCATCAACCCTGGTGTCAGGGTTACTATTGAGCCGCCATATGGCGTTGACATGACTTATGTAACGACTACGTACTCACATCAGTAAGTCGTAACCGGGACCAACGGCTTACAGGTAGCCGAGTACGGTCACGAGTACTAATATGTACTTATACACTTTGTAATCATGTCACATTAACTTTTTTGACAAATTAAACCGTAAGTCTCATTAAATGTCAAATATGATAGTGCGACAGGGTTCTAAGGTGGGTACATCATATTGCTCATGACTGTACCTAAGGATGTTAGTGACATCGTAACGAATACTGAGTCCATGATTCTGAGTTGATGATTCTGAGGATCATCTTCCTTTGGGACAATCAGATGATCAGCCTGTGATGTCCTAACCAAATTAGGGATTACAAAGTGATTTGTGCTCACACACACACTGCTCACTCATTGCGTGTTATGGGGCCGCGCATCTACAATAAGTTACCGAAGGATCTGAAGGATGTACCTACTGATGCAAGTTTCATTGGTAAATTAAAAGTGCTACTCACACAAAAAGCTTACTATAGCGTTAAGGAGTTCATTGATGAATGAATAGTGAAGTGTTCTGATCTAGTTCTTATTAAATATTAACTACTTATTGTTACACAAAATATCTTGAATTAAGTATATAATTTAAATTGTTTTTTTTTTTTATAAAATAATGATGTTCAACTAAACTTAATGTTAATAATGTATGATAGATAAATAATGACAATGTATGATAAATACAAATAAATATATGAATATGAATATGAATATGAATATGAATGTGTGATTTGTCTCCACTGGGAATCGAACCCGGGACCTCCGGATCGTGAGCACATCACTGGACCACAGAGGCCATCAATATAAATGCCAATAAATAAGTTTGTTAGAGAAAGAGTTGTTGTGAATTATTTCATAGCATTAAAAGTAGGTACTTACTCGGTATGAGATTACAACTAAGGAAGTTTTAATAGGTACTTATTTCGTAAGTCGTAACCAATAATTCTTCAAAGCACTTCATAAACCGTATACGGAAGTGCTATATTGGTAAGAATTTCACAACTACCATCCATAAAATCAATCTTTAGGATTTAAGGTAAACGCTCACAGAGGATGAGATACTTAGTTGTATTTATTTTTTTTTCATTTTAGGGCCATGTACCATTCAAAGTCCACCGTTCGATCAACCCTGGTGCCAGGGTCACTATTGAGCCGCCAAAGGCCCCTGTCGTGACTCATGTAACGACTACGTACTTACATCAGTAAGTAGTAACCGGGACCAACAGCTTAACGTGTCTTCCGAAGCACGGATCATCTTACTTTCGGACAATCATATCAGCCTGTAATGTTCTAACCAAACTAGGGATCACGGAAGTTATTTTTGTCATATGTCCCCACCGGGATTTGTACCCGGGACCTCTGGATCGTGAGCCTAACGCTCAAACCACTGGACCACGGAGGCTGTTTGTATGCTAAGCAAAACAAAGATAATGTGGGGTGGGTAGGGCCACAACCCGTTGAAGAACGTAATATACGATCCCGACAGCCGATAGAGGCGGCCAGTCAGCTCGCGACACCAAATACTTCAGGACCCCGATACCCACCCCGCCGGCGTGGTCGACGATTTTCCTCAATCAGCGCTTATCGCTATCGACCCAGGGTCGATTAATTCTTTCAAATATTTTTCCTCTCAGACGACGCCCTGAGCCGAGGTTCGCATCCAACTGGGCACCCTCAGGCCTGTTGTCTTAAACGTTGTACCGGGTGAGAGCCTTCAGCGCTCTCCATTTGTCCGGCCAAGTAGTTAATTCCATCTGCGGCAAATCTACAATAAGTCACATAAAAAAGGGCCACAACCAAAATGATAATAAGGGTAAAGCATAAGTATTTGTATTTGTAAATCAGGCTCGCTCCAAACTTGTATTAGTACTACATATTGTTTATTCCATGCTTGAATATTGCAAAAATCCCCTCCCGCGACGTGCCCTCTGTACTGCCTCTGCATCCATTGAGCTTTATTGCCGATCCTCACACGGGTTTGCGAGAAAACCGTAAAACATAACGTGTGGCAATTTTCTTAAAAACTTTGCACATCGGTTATCGAAACGGTCGTTTTATTGACAACCTATGCTACAGTAGCTGCCATTTTGGTTTGAAATGCATTGCTTCGGTTTGTCTTTTGTATTTTAAGGTTCTTATTTCCCTACATATTTATTTATAGCTTAAATATAAATAAACTTACGCTTATTTGCCAGTAGAGCAAGCAATGACAATGGGATTCCATTTTCTTCGAGCCTGAAGTACTTTTCTTGCTTCTATACTGTAAGAAACAACTCGACTATAAGGAAAGTTTTGCAATCAAAGAGTGTCTTCAAATGTGACGTAATTTTCCACTAGAAAATATGCCGGTCAAATCCAAACCTATTTCAACTCAAATAAAAATGAAATCCGACAACGGTTAAATGGCATTTCACACCTATGTTGTACAATGCCAAAAACTCATTAGTCTAATTGTCCCATTCCCATAAAAGAGTCTCGTAAATAATCGTTAAAAATAGTTTAGTTTTATGTCATGGAGTAGCTAAAATAATGTGTCGTCCATTTTGTTTTGGCGGGACGCCGCGCCGCCATGATGCTTTTTTCTTTTTTAAACCTCTGGCCTCGGTAATTGACAGAATCGGCCAGTCGAACGCGAACTTTTTTGTTCGTGTCTCTTTTATGTTGATATTTTGCTCATTTTTCTTGTTACTTATACGCGATTTAATTTAAACTGGCAGCCGGAAAGGCGCCTCTTTATTTATGTCGAGATTAAACAGATTAAAAAGATAAAGATATCTCGTTAGAGTTTAAAAAATATATGAATATAAGTAGGTATGTAATTTAATTCAAGTTTCGATTACGAAGTGGTTACAACCTCATTAGCTCGTAGGTTTACGGTTTTCAATTTGCAGTAAAAGAAGATATTATTAAGTTATTAATATCTTGTGAATGTGACATGAAAACCTGCTTAATGAGAAGGCAATAAAATACAGTTGCAAGCTAGCAAACGCGTTAAGTTTGATCATTATAAATTCATATCTATCACAAGTTTCTAAAGTAGCTGCTTGGTATCCCCTCCAGTTGATTGAGGGGGGGGGGGGGGGTTTGATTGAAGCCTGTGCCCAGCAGTGGGACATATGTAGGCTGTTTATGCAAATTATATTTATAAGCATGATTTTTTTATTTTATACGCCGCATATTAATGTTCTCAAACGGGGGAACCATTTCGAACTCCGGTGCCGGATTTGCACCAATGAGTTATTAGTTATTCATTTATTTTAAGTGCAGTTCTCATCAACACAATACGCTCGATCATTACAGACGGCGATACGGCTTACCACCGCTTACGTTGGTCTAACAGAAAGCTCGGTGTAGCGTGGGTAGTTTATCTTGTGATGGACCTCTGACTACCTCAATAAGGATATAAACGTGTGTTTATTGTATTTCATCATCACCAGCCCATTAACGTACCCACGGCTGGGGCACGGGCCTTCCCTATGGATGGATAGGGAGATCGGGCCTTAAACCACCACGCGGGCCCAGTGCGGATTGGTGGTTATTAACGACTGCTAATGCAGCCGGGACCAACGACTTAATGTGCCTTCCGAAGCACGGGGGAGCTCGAGATGGAAACTTGTTTTTTGTGGTCACCCATCCTATGACCGGCCTTTGCGAAAGTTGCTTAACTTCAACAATCGCAGACCGAGCGCGTTTACCGCTGCGCCACCGAGCTCCTCAATTTGCTTATTGAATAGCTTATTGTATTTATGGTTGTGTAAATCGATAAGTTTGTATTGTGGTGATCATTATGGAATTAAAACATATTTCTAATAATGATGCTAATTCCTGTAAATACCATCTAATTTTATTTTAAGTTATATCTATCATTTTCTTATCCGTCGAAAAAGAAAGGGACGGGTAATCGACAAGCATAAAATTTATGGAACACACGTAAATTTTAAGCACAAATCTCAAACAACCTAAAATTTTACATTGGCCAATAACCCGACAGAATTAAGTTGACAGCACACGTCAAACGGTTTGCATACCAGCGAGATACCTTTTTGATTATTATTCATTCATTTACTCATTCTTCCTAAAATTAAGAGCTGTCAATCAGCCGTCCCTTTCCTTCTCGGCGGATAAGAAAGTGACAGGTATAACTTAAAGTAATATTAGGATGTGTCTGCAGGAATCGGGGCCAATATTTCTTCTTTTTAAAATCAGGAAACAAAAACCACATCAATCCGGTATTACATGAAGCCCTTGAGAGTGATTTTCATGTGGTACCTATCTATTTAAATATATCGAGTATCCTATTAAATAAGGACATCCCTCAAATGCATACGAAACTCAGTACGTACCGTATTATGTATTCAGGGACCGTCTTCCAATTTTAATATATTGAGATTGGCTGACTGATACGCAAAACTTATTATCTAAAGATATCTTCATGCCGGATCTTGGGAATATGAGTATTTGTCTACGAAACTCAAATCGAATTGAGAAGTTTTTGAAAACAAGGTACTTACCTACTAACTCTCTTCTCTTTAGAGAAGTTATAAGTACTCAATCTTGCTTGTCTTCCCGGGCGTGTCGTGAAAACCGACAGAGGTATTGGCCCCGATTCCTGCAGACGCCTCCTAATTTTATTTTTAAAATTTCTGAAAAGGAAAAAGAAATGGATTCCATAGTCTGCGCGGTGGGAAATAGGCGTGAGTTTATGTATATATGCAAAAGCGAGCGAGCGAGCTGAAGGCCCGACCATCTGCGGCCATAACGTACAACTATATCGGAGGTGTGCTGACGTGCAGTGAATGTGGCCGTACATTCGCTGCTAAGATCGGTTACGTCAGCCATATAAGAGCGCATCTTAGGCGTTCCTAGATTGGAGAATTGTCGCCATGGCCGAATACGGCTGGATGGATATATATATATATATATGCAAAAGTAAGTGGTGAATTACATTATTATCTCATTGTGTATAGAAGGCTGTCTGGAAGAGATCGCTTCTAGCGATAAGGCCGCCCTTGCCCACTTTTAGTTTTTACTTCTACGTATTCTTCTTCTTATCGTGTGGGTTGTGAGGTAGAATACCAACCTCATCAACCCTGGTGTCAGGGTTATGATTAAGCCGCCAAAGGCCCCTGACATGGCTCATGTAACGACTACTTACTTACATCAGAAAGTAGTAACCGGGACCAACGGCTTAACGTGCCTTCCGAAGCACCGCTCATCTTACTTTTGGGACAATCAGGTGATCAGCCTGTAATGTCCTAACCAAACTAGGGATCACAAAGTGATTTTTGTGATATGTCCCCACCGGGATTCGAACCCGGGGCCTCCGGATCGTAAGTCCAACGCCCAACCACTGGACCACAGAGGCCGTTACTTCTACGTATAACGGTCGATCATGTTGAAGGCGACATAATGGTTGATTCCTGCAGACACCATCTAATTTTATTTGATATTACAATTCACAAGTTAGTTTTGCATACAAGGTGTTAGTGATACCGTAACAAATACTGAGGGAGATGATTCAGACCACGATTCTCAGTTAGTCATCATCATCAATTTAAGAGCCACGCTCTTGTCGGTGTAGCAGTTAGTATCAAGTGGAAATTCCTATCGGAAAAAAACATGTTTTTTTTACATCTTTTGTGTGTTTTTTTTTAATTATTTTCAGTTACATACTTTTGCGACAGAAAATTCTACTTGATATCAACTCAGAATCATGGTCTGAATCATCCCTCAAAGTTTTCGTTACGACGTCACTAACACCCTGTATAGACACTCACGCCTATTTTCCGTTGCGCAGACTATGAAATCCATTTTTTTTTTACTTTTCAGGTATTCAGGTATTTTTAATATGGTTACGAGTTAGGGATTGTGCTGTAGGTGTAGATATATGCATAGCCTAAAAATAACGCGCACAGTGAGTATTTTAACGCAGGCAATATGGACAGTAAAACCTAGTGCGCCAAATAACCTGCATATTTGGCTTTCGAACACAAATAGCTAATTCAAACAAACATACCTGATATGAAATATTTATACTTGTTAAATTATTCACCAATAAATTATTTATTATCGTTTTGAAACTAAATTAAACATGTTTGGTTAATAATAACAAATTATTTTCACATTTTAACCCTATTTTATATACACAGCTGCTAGGCACAGGACTCCTCTCTATCAACCGAAGGGGTATGGAGCATACTGAATGCTCCATTGTGCTGCATAGATATACTATGTTTTAATTCAGGGGAGAAAGGAAAGGATGTTTTCCTTCACTAATTCGAAACTTATTCATTGGTTTAGGCCCGTGCTGAGATTGGAACCTGCGACCTCACAGTGACAGTCAAGCGTTCTTCCAACTGAGCTACCACGGCTCTCGAATATATTATATAACTATGTATACTTAAGGCAAGAGGGAAACCACTGCCCTATTTTTCACTAAAAAAAAGCATGGAAAATGATACACTGACAAGAGCGTGGCTCTTAAATTGATGATGATGATACTAAAGGTTAAAATAAAAACCATAAGCATAAACAAAACAGCCTATATACGGCTCACTGCTGGGCATAGGCCTCCCCTCAGTCAACCGGAGGGGGTATGGAGTACACTCCACCACGCTGCGCCACTGCGAGTTGGTGCCGGTATTTTACGGCTAATAATACGTGCCTTCCGAAGCACGCAATCATCTTACTTTTTCGGACAATCAGATGATTCATTTCTGCCATATCCTTGCCAAACAAAGGACAGTCTCTCAAAGTGATTTCGACAATGTCCCCATCGGGAATCAAACCCAGATCTCCAGATCGTGAGTCTGACTCTAACCACTAGACCACGGAGGCTGCAAATATTGAAATATGTGACGTTATTTTCTGGGATATCCAACATCTTTATATCTCAGGAGATTTATCTTGCACTAGTCCATGTAACCGAAAATTCCATTAGTAAAATTAAATTTTTCTAAAAAAGTTGTTCAAATATTTCTGGTTGCACATAATGGTCTACGGTGCATTTATTACGACCTAGAGTATGGTGAACGAAAAAAGGAAGAAATAGTGAAACCTGTTAGCTTTTATGCAAATTTTCAGCGCGCGATGCGCATATAAAAATATGCGCGCTTGTAAAATACGGAGCGGGCAGACTACCTATAAAGTTAATTCGACAGGTGATCATTTTCTTATTAGGAGGTACGTATCGATGGCTTTATGTTGAAGAGAGCCATGTGACTGTGATGTAGATTTACTTTATAATAAAGCTATTATTAAAAAAATAAAAGAACTTCTAATTAATAAATGTTACTACAGCACTAGTGAAAACCTTAATGATACTGATGTTACCATTTGAATAGCTTCCTTCTCTCTTTTAAACTTCTATTTTGTTGTGCCCGGGTCTATGATGTGAAACTCATATATTATTATGTAACTTACAAACTTGTATACCATCATAGTATGCAAATAAAGAATATTCCCTATCCATCCTTAGGGAAGGCCCGTGCCCCAGCAGTGGGGATATAACATAACAACATAACATAACATAACAAATACTTTATTGCACAAACAGGAAAAAACAAAATACAAAACAAAAGAGAAATAGAATTAGTACAATAGGCGGCCTTATTGCTAAGTAGCAATCTCTTCCAGGCAACCTTTAAGTATAGGAGACGTTAATGGGCTGATGATGTGTGTGTGTGAAAGAATATTGAATACGTATTGAACGGTAGTCCTCCACCCCGCATTAATTCGTATTGCGCCTGCTTCACCCCCTCTGGGTCTTACTTTAGTCACACTCCGGACATATCATACAAAACACCTCGTTTTACACAGACACTAATGTACCCCGATACCGACCCCACCGGCGTGGTCGACGATTTCCCTCATTCAGCGCTTATCGCTATCGACCCACTAGGGTCGATTAATTCTTTCAAATATTTTTCCTCTCAGACGACGCCCTGTGCCGAGGTTCGCGCCCAACTGGGCACCCTCAGGCCTGTTGTCTTAAACGTTGTACCGGGTGAGAGCCTTCAGCGCTCCCCATTTGTCCGGCCAAGTAGTTAATGCCATCTGCGGCAAATCTACAATAAGTCACGTCAAAAAAAAAAAAAAACACAGACACTACATATTGGCGTTTTCGCGCGTGCCTATGTGTGTGACGTCTGACGTCCATGTAACTGAATACTAAAGTAAAACCGAGCTGGGTTTACCCAGCTTAGACACCCGTCTTCTTCTTCTATCGAGTGTCTTCTACCATGTGGGTTGTGAGGTGGAGTACCAACCTCATCAACCCTGGTGTCAGGGTTACTATTGAGCCGCCAAAGGCCCCTGACATGGCTCATGTAACGACTACTTACACCAGTAAGTAGTAACCGGGACCAACGGCTTAACGTGCCTTCCGAAGCACGGATCATCTTACTTTCGGACAATCTGGTGATCAGCCAGTAATGTCCTAATCAAACTAGGGATCACAAAGTGATTTTTGTGATATGTGCCCACCGGGAATCGAACCCGGGATCTCCGGATCGTGAGCCCAACGCTCAACCACTGGACCACTGAAGTCGTTCGTTTTAGACACTTGTGAGGAGCGGAGAGTTGCCGTTCTGTATGTACTCGTAGCATTATTTATTACTCTATGCTTTAGTCTTAAATGACCATAAGCGACAAGAATGGAGAATTTTACGACTAGAGCGTGGTCTTAAGTTAACGATGGTGAATACAATGTTAGTCTGAAATACCTACCTAAAAGTAAAGTAGCTTTTCTTATCTTATCTTATCTTATCTAGCCTAAAGTGTCCCACTGCTGGGCAAAGGCCTCCCTCCATTTCTTCCAGGACTCAAAGTAGCTTTTATTTTTTTATTTTTGTTGGTATAAGTAGATACGTTAGATTTGTAGGTAATTGAAGGGTAACCACCTACCTCCAGCGGACACTGAACTTTCTTTCACAAAAAAATAGGATCTTTGGACGTGATTACACTTATAAAGTCAAATTTTATAGTTTAGAACCCCAACCGGGATTCAATACAATATGTGATACAATGATGTTTTTTTTGTTTTGACGTGACTTATTGTAGATTTGCCACAGATGGCATTAACTACTCGGCCGGACAAATGGGGAGCGCTGAAGGCTCTCACCCGGTATGACTTTTAAGACAACAGGCCTGAGGGTGCCCAGTTGAGCGCGAACCTCGGCTCAGGGCGTCGTCTGAGAGGAAAAATATTTAAAAGAATTAATCGACCCTGGTGGGTCGATAGCGATAAGCGCTGATTGAGGAAAATCGACGACGACTCCGGCGGGGTCGGTATCGGAGTCCTGAAGTGTTTGGTGTCGCGGGCTGATTGGCTGCCTCTATGGCTAGAGTAATCGGGTCGTCGGGATCGTATATTACGTCCTTCGGACGCCGATACATTTCAGTACCGTCCCTAAGCAGGATGTATTCAGAAGCCGCAACTACCAGGGGATTTGGGTGGTGCGAAAAAACGTTTTGAAGCTAATTTAAGCGTTTGGGCAATGGTTGGCAGACCCGATACAATGATGCAAAATCACGGGTATTCCAGGGCTATGACGGATTATTGCATAAAGCCATCCAAATTGACCAAAAAGACCGGTATGCAAACGCGACATCCGACGGCCTATAAATCTGCTCTTATTATAAAAATGTGTGTAATTTTACTTATTCCCCGCCTTCTTATTTGCCAGAAGGCAGGCTTCAATGCCTTTATATCTCAATTTTAACTTATTTACATATGCGTTTGGTGTGTGAAAGCATAAAGGGAAGCTTTACCTACACCGCTTGTTAATTCCAAGAATCGATAATTTACAATTTGTTCCTTTGTTTGGGTGGGAAAAACATTACTGGAGTAACATAATTATTATACATCAATGGTAAAAACAGAACATCGATTCGTTTTTCATCGAACGGTTGATGAGGTTGATAATTGACCTCACAACCCACACGATAGAAGAAGAGAAGAAGAACATCGATTTGTCTGATGGAAGTGGCGGCAAATGCATCTTGGAATACATAACATCACGTCTGTATTCCTGGAGGATACCGACCCCGCGAGCGTGGTCGACGATTTCCCTCAATCAGCGCTTATCGCTATCCCACTAGGGTCGTTTAATTCCTTCAAATATATTTCCTCTCAGTCGACGCCCTGAGCCGAGGTTCGCGCCCAACTGGGCACCCTCAGGCCTGTTCTTAAATGTTGTACCGGGTGAGAGCCTTCAGCGCTCCCCATTTATCCGGCCAAGTAGTTAATGCCATCTGCGGCAAATCTACAGTAAGTCATGTCAAAAAAAAAGGTAGATGTATAGACTCGCCTGTTATGAAATATTTATTATAGTTTCGATTTATTATGTGAAAGATTTAACATGTTATCCTAAGCTATGGTAACATCGATATGATAAACCGTATGCAAGTTTAAAAAAAAATACACACTATTTATATATACATACATAAACTCACGCCCGTAATCCCAAATGGGGTGGGCAGAGCCACAAGTAATCAAAGACAACTTGCAGCCACTGTTGATACGAAGTCCTAAGTTGGATATGATGAACCTTATGGTGATAAGGGATCAGCCTATCGCCCATAACATTAGTCCATCATGTTAGAGGACGCAATCCCTCTGTCGGTTTTTACGACATGCCCGGGAAGACAAGCAGCTGAACGTGTTCTATGTTTTTTATTTGCTCCCAGAACAGCATAGAAGCACTATTTATACATGTATAATAAAGTATCCTAGTACGGCTTTGTAACAGACTACTCTGGGCGCTATCCCACTCGCGTCAGACAGAGTACTGCGGGGCAGAAGGCAAGAGGGAAACCACTGTCCTATTATTCCCTAAAAAAGTAGCATGGAAAATGCTGCACCGACAAGAGCGTGGCTCTTAAATTAATGATGATGATAGTAAAGTATAATTGCTATTTAGTAATAAGGGCGCCGATTGTGCGTCTCTTGTCACTTTTCTACTCTGAGGAGCTCGGTGGCGCAGCGGTTAATGCGCTCGGTCTGCGATTGTTGAAATTTAGCAACTTCGGCAAAGGCCGGTCATAGGATGGGTGGCCACAAAAAAAATAAGTTTTCATCTCGAGCTCCTCCGTGCTTCGGAAGGCACGTTAAGCCGTTGGTCCCGGCTGCATTAGCAGTCGTTGATAACCATCAATCCGCACTGGGCCCGCGTGATGGTTTAAGGCCCGATCTCCCTATCCATCCATAGGGAAGGCCCGTGCCCCAGCAGTGGGGACGTTAATGGGCTGATGATGATGATGATGTCACTTTTCTAATTGTTTTAGTGTTGCGTTTCTATGTGCTATGAATCGTTTTTGTATTGTATTGTATATGTATTGTATTGTATCTAATTATTCATACATGATCAAGTATCCACCGTAGTCACTGTGGACCTATATTACACCGGCTGGCTTTTCAAACGGGGAGTACAGTCATGAGCAATATCATGTACCCACTTTAGAACCCTGTCGCACTATCATATTTGGCATTTAATGAGACTTACGGTTTAATTTGTCAAAAACGTTAATGTGACATGATTTCACAGTGTATACATATAAGTACTCGTGACCGTACCATTTCGACCCCCGGTACCGGACTTGCACCAATGAGATATTAGAGCTTATCTTAAGTGCAGTTCTCACTAACACAGTAGGCTCGACCATTAGACGGCGATATTTCTCACCACCTATCATGTTAGTCTCACAGAAAGCTCGGTGAGGTGTAAGTACTTATTTCATCTCGCGATGAATGTACCTCTGTCTACCTTATTTGGGATAAACACGTGAGTTTCTGTTGTGTTATCAAATATCCGATACATACATGACATATGTGGACGAAGCGAAGCTTAAGGCGGTCGATAACTGTCTAACACGTCTATCCCACCTTCAAATTGGAGCGATCAGTTCACCCAATTTGAATTATCGAATCAATTGACGCTCCCACGAGTATGACCCATGTCAATCAACTTCAATACGTGCCTATCCAACTAAACTTACTTTTCAAATAAACTTTACAACTTGAAAGGAAAAGTTAAGCCGTCAATTCGTATCAATTGCCCTTTTAAGGCGATTTTCTATCAACAAAGTAGGAGAAGTGTCAAAAAGTGGTTCGAATAAATCGGAATTTCGCTAAATCAAACATAAACGTTACCTAATGGAGCCGTGGTAGCGCAGTTGGTAGCACGCTTGCCTCTCACTTTGAGGTCACAGGTGTGCATCCAGCACAGGCCTAAACCAATGATCGTCTCATGCTCAGCGGTGAAGAAAAACATCGTGAGAAAACCCACATTCCCGAGAAGTGCATTTTCAAAGGTATGTGTGTGTGTGTGGTGTGTTCGGAAAGCCTCCCGCCCGGAAGCAACCTAGCGTGGTCGACATGGAAGTCCTTAAACAGGCTCCGGACACAGGTTGGCCGCTGCAAGGATAATCTCTGCAGGTGGGGATACCTGGTTGATGGTTGCGATGAGTGCGAGTGTATAGTATCACCACAAACTATGGCTCACCTTTTATGCTGTCCTAAATGCCCTAAAACCTGTACTATTAAAGAACTTCACGAAGCCATTGACAATGCCGTAAGCGTGGCCAATAACGGTCAGCAAAAATTTAATATCGATCGCCATCGACTCGCAAAGAAGAAGAAGAAGAAAGGTATGTGACGTATTGGGCTGGTTTTCCCTTCGCGGGTTGAAAGGTCAGACAAGCAGTCGCTTATGTAAAAAACCGGACCAGTCAAATCTTCAGGTTAGGTAAGCAGGCCCTGTGAAAAACGGGATAATGTTAGGAAGTTGATGTAGTATAGAAAAAGTATTATTCTTCATCAGACCTATGATCGATCTCATCTGCCTTATTACAAAACAAAGACTAAAGATTTTAAACCTTTCTAGGTTTAAAAGAAGTCCTATTATGGCTTCCAAAAGGATCTCTAATTTTAATTAAATACAAAAACAAACGGGACAATTATTACTAAATACAATGTTAATAAAATATATAACATACTCAAATTAAAAACCTACACTAAAATACGTCAAAATACACAAATATATTATAAAAAACCATATCAGGCGTCAAGAAGCCCTCCGGAAAGCGAACCCCGCCCGAACGTACCCATTATGCTTGCAGCGTTGCCTCTCTGGACCGCAAGTGAAATACGCTGCGCGAGGAAAAAGCCAGCTCGAGGATGTCCGCCTCCAACCCTTATACGGCGACTAACACCACGCACCAAAGCTTTGGCCTCAGCGCCCCAAGGTCCCGCTGTCTCCAACGCAAATGGCACGAACTCATACGCTGATTCCAAATTGGCATACTTATTGTGCTTCCTGAGCGCCGCCGCTTCAGCCGCCGAACCGGCAGACTGTTGCGTAGCGCCCCGGTGACAAAGCGAGTATGTGCTAACACATGTCGCGTCCCAAATGAGACACCGACCCCTCTGCCACGGAATCAGCGTAAGGCCATTATGGCTTTGAAATAGACTTCTCTGGGCGCCATCCCACTCGCGTCAGACAGAATACTGCGGGGCGGAAGGCAAGAAATAAACTCTCGAGGCCTTTGAAATGTGGTGTCAGAAGAGGATGGAAAGAATATGTTGAACAGAACGGGTTACCAATGAAGGAAAAAGAGATGTAAATAATGAGCATTATGGAGGACATAAGACGCAAGATGATTAGACACTTTATAAGACACGACGAATTTATTAAAAGCACCATAGAAGGGAAGATAGAATGAAAGAGAGGAAGGAGAAGACCAAGGAGAGCTTACATGGCATGGAACAAGTGAAAGAGAAGGCGAGCGTCGTGTCTTATTAAGTCAAAGAACTGGCCTTTGATAGACAAGAACGGAGAATGCTACACCGACAAGAGTTCTGGTTCTTAAAGTGGTTCTTAAATGAATGATGATGAGATTTAAAATATAGTTCGGGCCACGAAAGTAATCCCGCGGCAGCGCCTTTGTTGCAGAATCTGTATGAAATTATTATGGCTTTTCAATTAGTTAGTTCCATTAAAATCTGTGGATTCGCTGCGTGGTTTATATTTAAAATCTGGTATTATTTTAGCAGCTGAACGCGTTTTTCTTATGCTTTTATTTTGCTTTCATTCTAGCATAGAAGCAAGGTTTGGTGGAGGTGCATCGTAGGGCTATCACACACACAAACACACAAACACACATACACACACACACACACACACACACACACACACACACACACACACACACATCTTATCTAATAAGCATTTATATTTATTTAAACGTTGATTATTTTTGTTAAAAGAAATAAATAGTACTGTCAAAGATGTAATACCGATTAGGAAGAGCGGGGCTTCCTGACACAGGTCTTTAAATGAGGCTTACTAGGAAGTCCCAATAACGAGGTTATATATTGATGTACTATTTAAAGCAAATAAACTATTTTGATTTTGATTTTTTGATTTTTGAGGTGTTTGGTACGGCTAGTAACCAGAACAAACGTGGCTTAAGTACGCATTTTTTTTTTGGACAATCATTATGATTTATCCTGCAACAGTCTTACCAAAGAAAAGGCAGTCTCTAAAAAGTGACTTCGAACCCGGACATCCAGATTGTGAACCCAAAACTTCAACCATATACCATGGAAGCTGAAAAAGCAGTAATTCCTGAAAATTTTAACTCAAAGAAGTCAAAAGCTTATATATTTCGAAAGGGTTTGATAGCAGTAAGCTTTGAATTTATAATTGGCATGCAGCGGCTTAATACTCTTCAAATATACATGAGCATCCAGTCAGCTGACTAGAACGGATTTTCCAGCTGGTTCTCTCGTGTTTTGTATTGTTTCAATAATATTTTAATGCAAACATGTTTTCATAGGACTGGATGTAAAAAAGCATTTCGAGCAGAAATGTATTTTCTTTGATGAACTGTCTTTATGCGCGATAGTCTGTTAACCTTTTTGGCGTGGTCACATCATTATTATCTCCCTATTTCTCACAGGGTTCATTAACATAACCTGAAGATTTGACAGAAGCGACTGCCTGTCTGACCTTCCATTCGATTCGAAGGGAATCTCAGCCCAAATACAGGTTACGCCACCACTGTTGCGCCACCAACAAAATGTAGCAGTTGTTTCAAAGATATCTCACCTAAATTAAATAAAAAAAATAATGTTAATTAGGATGACGAGAAAATAGCGATGTGATTTGTATATTATGATTTTATTGTGATGTAATATTGAAATATTGTAACGTAATTTATAGAATGTAAATATTTGTTGACGTGTAATATTTATTATGAATAAAGAAATGAATTGAATTGGTTGCGCAACCAATTGGTAAACAACCGAATACAGAAAAAAATCTCGCTGGTGGCGGTTGTTAGCCGTGGATAGTCAATACACATCAACCCGTACGGGATTTTTATTTGGGAATTATAATAATTTAAATTCCCTCAACCAAGTCTCTGCCGCATCTGTCACACAATGCAGCTCATCTATGCCACATGGGAACCGGTGTAGAGGGCACTCATACACTATGTGAGATAGGGTTTGATCCGGGCGACCACATTCTCAGTATAGTGAGCGCAGGATATTATTTTTTTGCCATAACAAATAACGTGGGAAATACTTAAATCAAGTTATTACTATTATCGAAGAGGTTCTTTATTTGAAACTGCGTGTCATAGTCTTCTGACGACGTCAAAAGACGGGAGTTAGTACGCCTGTCTTTTATCTTCATGCACAGAATACTAACCGGATTATCAAAGCATCACTATAAAACCATTTATTTTTAAATATGGTCCGTTTACGACCCACGTTTGTCAACCGTCGGTCATAAAACGGTAATTAATATGGTTTTAATATGACCATAACCATGCAGTGGTCGTAATTGGTCATAAATTTAAATGTGGTGAATTTGGTCCAAATGGCTTATTTAGCGGTTTGAGTGTTAGTTCGTTTATAACTAGCGATTCGATCTGCTATGGAATGCTCTAGAAGCTTCTACGTTGCCGTCTCGATCACGAGCCGTCAATGACGACCTCTTCAAAGAAAACTGTCATATATAATATTCATATTCATTTATTCCTTGTAACAACTTTACATTGTGTTGGAAATTGGAAATAAAAAATAAATAAAAACAATTAAACTACATTACAATCTAAAACAACAGTGGGACTACAACTTACTTACAATATACCTAACAAACTATTACAACAAACACATACAATATCAAAAAAAAAAATATCTTACACTTTAAACTTACACTAAAAACAATGTCGATGTTGTTAATATTCCTCAACGCTGTAAAAACAATTCTCCAGCAAAAAGAGTTATGATTTTTACTAAATAAATTAGCGTCATCAGTAGTTTTAAATTCCACCGTCCACCGTTATAAAAGGACTTGAGCATGATCTTGAGGGCAGTTTCAGCTGAGATTAGTTTATTAAAACCAGCCTTAGAGTAGTGGTGTTTTGTGGTTAATGATCGCATTAAGTTAGTCGGAAAACATACGTGATAGTGTTATTATATCGGAATATTCAATAAACAAAGTGTACCTACTTACCTTCTATTTTCGCTTCGTGCCAACAAGTCGCTTTATAACTCGAAAGTTGCGGACTTTTGAGTTAAGTAATTCGTTTGGGGTTCGGAGTAGGAGTCTGCTCCGAGGGTGGGGGCTTAGGTTTCATCATTCATCGTCATCACCTTTCATCATTAATTTCATTAATCATCAAGAAAAACAAATACATAAGACATGGCTGTATGGGTATAGTTCCCTTTGCCTTAACCTTCGGGGAAAACCAAAACAAAAAAAAAAATTATAAAAGTGAAAATCACATACAAATCCATTCGCTCTCATCAGGCACTTTTATTCGACCTTTTTAAATCATTATTAAAGTTCATATTAATTTTCATTTATTCTTGTTAAAACTTATTGTTAGAAAAGCAGCTAAGGTTCCCGGTCAAAAACTCTCTACCTTCCAATTGCAATTTTTCCTTACTTGCTTCTACCCCCAGCCTAAAAAAGTAAAAAGTCAGTTGACGTGCCGCGATCGCGCGCGAATCTTTGGCAAGGCCTTGGAAAATATTATAAGTTTGTTAAACGTAACAGTCTTTGCAACAGTGCATCAGCAGCTTCCCAGGGGGTACCCTGGCGTCTGAAGGGAACAAACACTGAGGAAATTAGTGAGTATTTTTATTATTGTATTTGGGTGACTATATCTGTATTATCACCTGATTGTCCGAAAAAAAGTAAGATGATTCCGTGCTTCGGAGGGCACGTTAAGCCGTTGGTCCCGGCTATTAGCCGTAAAAACACCTCCACCAACCCGCAGTGGAGCAGCGTGGTGGAGTATGCTGCATATCCCCTCCGGTTGATTGAGGGGAGGCCTGTGCCCAGCAGTGGGACGTATATAGGCAGTTTATGTATCTGTATTATGGCGTTGACAGCGAGTCCCCGAACGTCGAATTCCTGCTTTATTTTTTTCCTTTTGCCCATTTAAGGGACAGGCTAAGATCGTAAGACCATGCTGCCACATCCTGTATTCTATTTAATAGTGGTACTTATTTTAAATTTCTCAAATGATAAGGCAATAGGACACATTCATATAGCCTGATCTGCAGTTTTAAGTTACTTATTAAGTTTTTTTAACCTTAGTTGCCTCTTTACAAAACGAAAACTAAAAGTACCTAATACCAGCTTTAAAATATGGTCCGCTCCACAAAAGAAGTCACAGATTCTGCATTGAATTATTCTTCTTCTTCTACTTAATCCTTTTATCTCCTGTTAGGATGCAGGGTTCGAATAACAGATTTCCACTCCTCGCGATCTTTGCATTGTTTTTCGTCATAATAATGCCTTGTTAATTAGTTCTTGTGCTGCATTAGCAGTCGTTAATAACCATCAATCCGCACTGGGCCCGCGTGATGGATTAAGGCCCGATGTCCTTATCCATCCACAGGGAAGGCCCGTGCCTCAGTAGTGGGGACGTTAATGGGCTGATGATGATGGTGATGAATTAGTTCTTGTACCTTTAGCGCTCCCCATTTGTCTGGCCAAGTAGTAATCTTAATAAGTTAAATCTTCCATAAGTTTTATTAAAATCCGTGGATTTCTTGCATGGCGCAGTTTATATTTTTAATCGAATCTAATCTAGCCTACAAGATCCCACTGCTGGGCAAAGGCCTCCCCTCTTTCCATTTTTCGCGGTGCTGTGCGTTATATTTTTAATAGGTAGTTTTTTTTAGTCCTTTCTTTAGTCCTCGTTTTGTAATAAACCGGATATCATCATCATCATCATGAGCCCATTAACGTCCCCACTGCTGGGGCACGGGCCTTCTCTATGGATGGATAGGGAGATCAGGCCTTAAACCATCACGCGGGCCCAGTGCGGATTGATGGTTATTAACGACTGCTAATGCAGCCGGGACCAAGGGCTTAACGTGCCTTCCGAAGCACGGAGGAGCTCGAGATGAATTTTTTTTTGAGGTCATCCATCCTATGACCGGCCTTTGCAAAAGTTGCTTTACTTCAACAATCGCAGACCGAGCGCGTTAACCGCTGCGCCACCGAGCTCCTCAAACCGGATGTATCCATAACAATTTGACGCGGGTGGTATGCTACCTGGCCAGAGTATAGGTGACAAGTAGATATCGTATCGGTGAATATAAAAACAACTTTCATATTATAAATATTTTATTGAGATTTCCTTTACGAGTTACAGAGGTACAAACACATTAAACATTTAATATATTTGACTCTTAAAACTCATTCGGGTGTCATTTATCAATTCTTTTATTTATTTTAAGCGCATAGGTAGGCTCATGGTTGATAAGTGTATGTGCTAAGCGGTAAATGTGCGCAAAGCGTTTCGTTTCCTCATATTTTGTTATGCGAACGGCTAAGATCTGGAATTGGATAGTTTCCTAGGTCAAAGATAAATTATTAAATTCTGATTACTAAATAAAAATAGATCTAAAGGTGACAAAACCCATTTTCTTTTTTCTATTTAACCTTATATATCAATTAAAAAAAAAAAAATAAAAAAAAAAAAATTTAATAAAGAAAAAAAAATTGACACGTTTCTCGATGACGTCACAGGTTGCTTATTCATACATATTCCATAGTAATTTCGTGTTTTGACGTTTAGTAAATTACTGGGTGAGAGTCTTCAGCGCTCCCCATTTGTCCAGCCAAGTAGTTAATGCCATCTGCGGCAAATCTACAATAGGTCACGATATAAAGAAGACGTTTAGTAAAAATTAACTGATTTGATTAGTAGATACTATCTCTGCCCGCGAATGTGTTTCTCGATTACTTACAATATGGGCCTCTTAAAGGCAAAAGTGCAGACACTTTCTAAGTAAGTGTGTCCCACCTTCGCCCACACCATCACTTACCAACAGGTGGGATAGCGTGGTCATATAATTATGCTTACCTGTCACCCATAAAAAATAGGAAAACATCATGAGGAAATCTGCATTCCCGAGAAGTTTACCTAACCTGTATTGGGCTGGTTTTTCTTTCGGATTGAATGGTCGGACTGGCATACTGGCAGTCAACGTTTTAATAAAACATAAGCTCACGACGAGATTCCCGAAGAAGGTTTGAGACCCTTTGACTGACAAACATACAGACGCAAAATCGGTTTAGGGGTAGTTATCGGACGCCGTCTCTGTACCTACAGAACCAGAAAAGTTCTTAACTTAAAATACATTTTTCGTTAGAAAAAAAAATAAACGTTATTTTATATGATCGCAATATTTATTTCCCTCACGATGTTTCTGATTTAAATTATATAAAAAAATACCCCTGAATTCAAGAGGAAAAAAAAACGGACCTGTCCCTGGGAAGTTAGAAGTGAAACCTTTCATTAACTTTTCTATTCTATTCTAAAAATAAAAAATTCTGAATAAAAGTTTCAAGTTCCATACAAAAAGTGGGCACTTTTATAAATGTCAATTTGCACAATCCAGGTAACGTAAAAACATGGAAATAAAATGTCACGGTGCAAGTATAAATTCAGGCGTACTGGTACACGCCCAGAATATACCATTTTATTTTATACAAAGGGATCCGATACTGTCGCGACTAAAATATATGGGAGCAGGCGGCAATATATTTTTTTCTATATGCCAAAGCTTTACGACTTATATTTGTTTAGTTTGGAACGTGTAGATTTTTTGGGTTCCCTAAGGCAATACGTATTTCAGTAGGTATAATATTTTTAGCATTCCTTGTTAAAATTGGTTGGAAGAGAAATAAAAACAAGAGGCAAGTTTTAAATCTTTTACTAAATAGGTGTGATCCATATTGTATAAGAGAAAAAGTACATACTATATAAACAGCCTATATACGTCCCACTGCTGGGCACAGGCCTCCCTTCAATGGAGCTATGGGGTATGGAGCACACTCCACCACGCTGCTCCAATGCGGGTTGGCGGAGGTGTTTTTATGGCTAATAGCCGGGACTAACGGCTTAACGTACCCTCCGAAGCACGGAATCATCTTACTTTTTCGGACAATCAGATGATTCAAGCCTGAAATGTCCTTGCCAAACAAAGGACAGTCTCACAAAGTGATTTCGACAATGTTCCCATCGGGAATCAAACCCCGACCTCCAGATCGTGAGCCTAACGCTCTGACGTAAAATATATTTATTCAGACAAAGTACACAAACATAATAATAACCAAACAAAGGAAATATAAATGATGGACCAACATCATTTTGTATCTTTTGTTCCAGAATATGACTGTGTCAATATTCAAAAGTAAGTAACCGAAAAAAAAACAACACAAAGAGAACAAAAAATGGCGCTCAGTTTACAAGATAATTTTGTTATTTGAACCAGTGAACAGACAATGAAATAGAGTATTTCAGTAGAAATTTCGCGAATCCACCAGACTCATTACATTACATTATTGGAACGAGAAATTTATATTCCGAGGACAAATAGTCCATCTGTCAGTTTGTCGCTCGCCGAGCGTGAGTTCAAAGTGATGAAACGATTCTTTGTACAATTTAAATTCACAGGATTATATCAAACTTAATTTTCAAAAGTTTCAAATTTTCAATAAGAACTTGGACGTTTTCGTTAATTGATTTATAATTTTAAATCAAGTTTATTAAATTATTTGGATATAATAAAGTTTAGGCCGAGATGCCTGGTAACCTGACTGATTGTAATTGATTATTTTTGTAATATTTTTTTTGTAAAAGTTTTTTGTATTTCGGTTCGGAACCTTCAAATTTATAATTTATTCGGACAAGGCCGATTTTTCGGGTGAAAACAAAATGGATTCAGGTTACGAATGTTTCGGAGTTAATGGATAGGAAGATGCGATATTGTGTGTTGATTAATTTCGTAATGCGGTTTTTTCTACATTATTGCGTTTTGTTTCAGTGTTTTTAGGGTTCCGAACCCTCTAAAGGAAAAACGGAACCCTTATAGAATCACTGTGTTGCCCATCCTTTTTTTATTGGAGTGGATTTTTGGCATGATTCTTACGTATTGAGTTGTTTAATTGTAATGTTGGGTATTTTATTTGATTATTATGTCTGTAGGAGCCGTGGTAGTCCAGTTTGTGAAACGCTTGCCTCTCACTTTGAGGTCACAGGTTCGAATCCAGCACAGGCGTATATCAATGATTGTCGAATTTGTTTTCAAATTCATGTTTGGATTATCACATCCTCAGCCGTGAAAGAAAACATCGTGAGGAAAACCACATTCCAGAAAATGCATTTTCGGAGGTATGTGACCTAAGCGGTATTAGGCTGATTTTCCCTTGGCGGGTTGGAAGGTCAGACAGGCAGTCGCTTCTGTAAAAAACCGGACCTGTCAAATCTTCAGGTTAGGTAAGCGGACCTCGTGAAAAACGGGATAATGCTAGGAGATGATGATGATTCGATTATTCTGTCGTTTTTCTAATCGTTTGCAACTTGTCTAAAGTCCCACTGAGACATTGTGTTAGTGGCGGGAATGTGGTGGCTCCACCATGGTGTCCTGGTGAGTCAACCGGGCACTTGGAAAAATAATCTGTTTTACGCAAAAAAAATGATTTTTCGTGTAGTGTCATAATGTTTTCTTTTAGTTTCTGACTTTGTATATTTTTATCTTTAAAAACATACCTATCTATACCTTATGGCATATCATCATCATCATCAGCCGTGCGACGCCCGCTGCTGGGCATATACTTAATGATAATTTTTGTATATTAATAATCCAGTAACCGAACTTGAATCGGTTTTTAGTCCATCAGCGAATATATTTTATTGTACAAAGTAAGTTAAAGTACATTGTTTGAGGTTTATGCAGTTATCATCATAATTAAAACACATAATAACGGGTTCTTGACGCAGTGAGAACCCGGTATTATGTGTTTTAATTAAAGTACCCACTATTACTTTTTCAGAGCACCATTTATAAACGCTATTTTTTTTCACGTTTAACACTTACACGTGTTGACTTACAAAGTTATTTGAGTCTTAGGTACTTTTCTACTTAAGTGAACTTATTATTTCCTCCTAAATTTAGGTATTTACGCACGTGATTATTTCGTCTGACAGATTTCCTTCACCTGAAATTTATTGGCAGTTGGTAATTGTTTTCGTAAATACCTAATGTATATTCTTGAAATTTTACGAGCTGATGATTAAATTAATTATTTGATTTGTCTTAAGTCCAGTTTTCACTAACACTCTCACTAGCAGGCTCGACCATTATAGACGGCGATACGGCTCACCTATCACGTTGGTCTAACAGAAGGTTCGGTGAGGTGTGGGTACTTAGTTCATCTTGCGATGGGCGTACCTTATTGATCTCTCTCTGTCTCTCTCTCTCTCTCTCTCTTGGTCTCTTATTGATATAATCGTGAGAAAATGCTATGTTATTGTTATATTACGTTTTAGGTTTTGTCGGCGCTGCAGTAGCTCCGGCGTGGGTTTATTGTTTGTTGTAGGTATTGCTTAGCAGATTGATGGGATTGCTTCAATGAAAGCTTCGTTTCTTGAGGGGGATTGTTTATTGACTTGTTCGTTACTTGTACATTACATTTTGTGCGCGTACGCGATAGTTACACAACTTGTACAAGATTCGGATAAAGAGGAATTAAAGGCTTCTGAGTATATGACGTCTGATGCTTACCATCTGTAAGAAATACACACTACAAGTAAATTGCGGTTGTATTATTTTTGGGATCAGCTTGTTCATTGGTGACGCGGAGATAGATCGAGAGTGATTGGTAGAGCACAGATAATATAGACCGGGACCGGAAGATATAGACCGGAGTCATCGGGGTTGCCGTTTTTCAATATTGTTATGGTGCGTTTACGTTGGCGTGAACAGGATTCAAACTTTATCCGCCATGTTACAAAACGAAAAATGGTACCTGCGAACCCCGGTACATGCGAACGCATCCTTATTTTATTTTACACCTGTCATATTCTTATCCGCCGAAAAGAAAAGAGACGGATGATTGACAACTGTTAATTTTAAAATGAACGAATAATCCGGGTGAATAAAATATTCCGCCAGTTTATAGTTGTCACTATTCGACTGAGGAACGCTTCAGGGTAGATGACAACCCAGTTTTTTGGACTTCTTGATAACCTGAGAATGGGCCAGGTCTCGAGGTGATACCACCTCGTCATGAACTGCGCTAATTAACACCTGGACAAAGACAAAAGCTAACCCGGCGTATAATTAACTTAGTTACTGGAATATTGCCAATTTTAATTTAACTTCCACGAGGTATTCTGGCGTCGCCTGAGTTAAACAGTTACAGACCCCAGATAGACTCAGTACAAAAATCTCATTCTAAAGATGAACACGCACTTAGACGTAGGTGCTGCTCGTGCTGAAGTCATCTCGGCAAAATGCGTGTTGTGAAACGCGGATAGGTTCGACGTTTCATACGATTTTATACAAAGGTACATAAAACTCACTTTGTGAGACTGTCCTTTGTTTGGTAAGGAGTTTACAGGCTTCAATCACCTGACTGTCTGAAAAAATAGATTCCGTGGTTCGGAGGGCACGTTAAGCCGTTGGCCCCGGCTATTAGTCGTAAAAACTCCTCCACCAACCCGCATTGGAGCAGCGTGGTGGATTATGCTCCATACCCCCTCCGGTTGATTGAGGGGAGGCCTGTGCCCAGCAGTGGGACGTATATAGGCTGTTTATGTTATGTGTATAGTTGTTGTAGTGGTACACTGTAAGGCACAGTCTATTTTTGACATAACTTACACCCGTATTGTAAGATATACACACTGCTCCCCCTACTCGACTCAGCCTCAGCTGAGCATTTTGATAATTCAAGTTGACATTTACGACTTGACTTAAGGACTTTACTCACTGGAGTTGAACATACTCGTATCATGCCAACATAATAATACGGAAAATGATACCTCCGAAAATGTATTTCTCATGATGTTTTCCTTCACCGCTGAGCACGTGATAATAAGTTTCATATTTATTTATTTTTAGGGAAATTTACAGCAAAATGACACAACATGTATACAACTCTAAGAAGCTACATACCAACAAAAAAAATCCACATATATGAGTCTAAATAGTTTACTACATACTAAAAAACGTAAACCGTTTGTTAACGGGGACAAGTACGATAACAGCAGCATTAATAAATAAATAGAAGAAACGAAATAATAAAAGTGTAAGTACAGTTTGAGATACAATAACATCTGAAGTAAAAGTTTAAGTTATGTTTAATTATATTATTGTATATATTGAAAGTTTCGCGGCGCTTTGACGCTTTTGCACTGTAAAGTTGTGAAATGTAAATAATACATTTAATCATCCAAACATGAATTCGAAAACAAATTCGACAATGATTGGTTTAGGTCTGTGCTGCATTCGAACCTGCGACCTCACAGTGAGAGGCAAGCGTTCTACCAACTGGGCTACCACGGGTTAAACCTAGCTCAGACGGTGGTGGGGAGCGGAGAGTTGCCGTTCGATAGTCATAGTCATTTATTGATAATAATAATTACACGATTGATTGATTGATTATTTATTGATACGTAGTATTATTCCTTATTCTATGCTTTCTTCTTCTTCTTCTATGTTTTGTGCTTTTTTAACGGCTAATAGCCGGGACCAACGGCTTAACGTGCCCTCCGAAGCACGGAACGATCTTACTTTTTCGGACAACCAGGTGATTCAAGCCTGAAAAGTTCTTACCAAAAAACAGTCTCACGAAGTGATTTCGTCAATGTCCCCATCGGGAATCGAACCCGGACCTCCAGATCGTGAGCCTAACGCTCTAACCACTAGACCACGGAGGCGGTACGGTTGTTATTGTGGATTTACCACGTGCAAGGCACCTTTCTCACACACAATTCATAAAGCAACATAAAAACTCGGAGCACCTATAATTCCTCCCAATCTGCAACATAACAGGCAGCACACAACACCGTATACCATACATCTCGCTAATTGACGTTATCTGGACTTCACACGCGTTTTTCTTCCACAAGTGTCGCGGTCTAAAGAACACGGCGTTTTGCGAAAACACCGAATTTATGTCGCTTTTAATGGTAATGTGGATTTATTTCCACAATAAGTTTGTTAGCTTTTTTATTGTATCTACTACACAACATACCTTATTGCACCACCAAAACATAAGGACATGTTGTCCAATGTTGCTCAATACATACATGAAATAAATAAATAATCTTTACTTACATTACTTACTACTACAGTAATAATTAGAGGCGGAGGACAGGAGTCCTAACACGGCTTTGTAATAGACTACTCTGGGCGCCATCCCAATAGCGTCAGATAGAGTACTGCGGGGCGGAAGGCAAGAGCGAAACCGCTGCCCTATTTTTCCCTAAACAAGTAGCATGAAAAATGCTGCACCGACAAGAGCGTGGCTCTTAAACTGTTGATTATGATGACATTACTTACATTACTACAATCGTTCTTAACTTTAGCACATAATTGTAGTGGCATAGAATAAGGAATAATACTACTTATAGAACGGCAACTCTCCGCTCCTCACCAGCGTCTGCGCTAGGTTTTCCTCACCCCCCACGGATTCTTTTCGGACAATCAAGTTATCAGCCAGTAAAGTCCTAACCAAACTAGATCACAAACTGATTTTTGTGATAGGCCCACCGGGATTCGAACCCGGTACCTCCGGATCGTGAGCCCAACGCTCAACCACTGGACCACGGTGGCCATTATCATTTGGCACATTGATACTTAATTATTTTAGGGACTGAATAAAATAATCTCAACAAATGCTCAATGTTTTATTGAGCTCGTAGCACACCCCAGACACTTCATACAAAACACCTCGTTTTACACAGACACTACACATTGACGTTATCGTACACGCGTATCTGTGTGTTTAACGTCTGACGTCCATAAGATTTAAGACTAAAGTAACTCCGAGGGGGGTGAGGTAAACCTAGCTCAGCCGCTGGTGGGGAGCGGAGAGTTGCCGTTCTATACGTAGTATTATACCTTTTTCAATGTTCGTAGGCAAATTGTCATTGTTAATTAAAACTAATGGCACTGCCTATCCAAATTGAAATTGTTTAATAAATGCCAAAACTGTCCTTAAGTAACTGAGTAATTGTCTCGGAATGTTGTTTTGTTTTTTAACTTTAAGACATCTTTTAAACTGTTGACTAGAAGCTTAGCAAAATAGTTATTTCGATTCGCTTCTAGCGATATAAATTCTACATCAAGCAAATATTTTATAGATCTCAGAAATTCTTCCAAGTGAAAACTTACTTTGTTTCTTAAATAACCTACAGTAGTTCAGATATTTGAATAAATTTACTCAAATTCATTTTCAATTCAGTTAAGATATAGTTGCAGAAAAGACACATCTTAATTATTATTTTTTTTGGCAACTAGTGGGTAAGTTACTACACCTGGCTGCCATCCAAGCAGTATCAAGTTCATAGATGGACATCATGAAATCAGCGACATTTCGAACCAATTACATAACATAACTCAGAATCAAGACAGAGGCAAAACCAGAGAGTCAGGTCAGGTCAGGTCAGGTTCTCAGAGTCAGGGGCAAGTCACAGGGACTGTAACCTGGAACCTGACAGAGGGCAGCAGTAACTGTCAGTATTATTCAGAGGCGGAGGACAGTAGTCCTATTATGGCTTTGTAATAGACTACTCTGGGCGCCATCCCACTTGCGTCAGACGGAGTACTGCGGAAGGCAAGAGGGAAACCACTGTCCTATTTTTCCCTAAAAAAGTAGCATGGAAAATGCTGCACTAATTAAATTGATGATGATGACATAACATAACATAGCGTCGTGTTTATATCGACAAACGGGTAGGGGTAACATAGCGAGAATGGGTGTATATGTCGTCGCCAGATCTTAGAATTGATCGTTTCATGACGTGCACTATCATTTCAAAAATTGGTCATGTTTCATGAAATAGAATATCATTCGTTGGCCACATCATGATGTAGTTTGGCCATATCAATGAACACAAAACGTTTAACGATATGAGCAACTAACACATTACTGGCTGATCACCAGATTGTCCGAAAATAAGATGATCCGTACTTCGGAAGGCACGTTAAACCGTTGGTCCCGGTATTCTTACTGATATAAATAAGTAGTCGTTACATGAGTCATGTCAGGGGCGTCTGGCGGCTCAATTGTAACCCTGACACCAGGGGTGCTGAGGTTGGTACTCCAATTCACAACCCACACGATAGAAGAAGATTATTATTATAATCGACGTCGCAAAATTTCGGTACTAAAGACATAAACCCCTGTCATTTACTCTTCTTACTATGTTACAGACATAATTTAGTTTTATATTAAGCGGAACTCAAACTTGTGACGAAAGACAAAGTAACACAATGTCGTATTATATGAAATCCATTTTACAACCACTTTGATATTTTATTGTCTCACAGTGTCTAAACGGGAAGCCGTGGTAGTCCAGTTGGTAGAACACTTGTCTCTCACTATTAGGTCGCAGGTTCGAATCCAGCACAGGCCTAAACCAATCATCATCTCGATAGCATTATCCTTTTCACAGGGTTCGCTACCTAACCTAAAGATTTGACAAGTCCGGTTTTTTTGGAGAAGTGACTGCCTAAAGCATTGATTGTTGAATTTGTTCTCGAATTCATGTTTGGATCATTTTATTATTACGAGGAGCTTGGTGGCGCAGGAGGAGCACGGTCTGCGATTGTTGAAGTTAAGCAACTTTCGCAAAGGCCGGTCATAGGATGGGTGACCACAAAAAAAAAGTTTTCATCTCGAGTTCCTCCGTGCTTCGGAAGGCGCGTTAAGCCGTTGGTCCCGGCTGCATTAGCAGTCGTTAATAACCACCAATCCGCACTGGGCCCGCGTGGTGGTTTAAGGCCCGATGTCCCTATCCATCCATAGGGAAGGCCCGTGCCTCAGCAGTGGAGGCGTTAATGGGCTGGTGATGATGATTATTACGTGCTCAGCGGTGAAGGAAACAAATCCACATTCCCGAGAAATATACCTAATCTGTATTGGGCTGGTTTTCTTTTCGCGGGTTGGAAGGTCAGACAAGCAGTCGCTTCTGTAAAAAACCGGACCTGTCAAATCTTCAAGTTAGGTAAGGGGACCCTGTGAAAAACGGAATAAAGGTAGGTAAAGTAGTTGTAAATACCATCGTTAAAACCATAGAAGTGAAAGTGTAGCTACTTTCACAAATACCAACCAACATACACATACATAAACTCACGCCTATTTCCCACCGGGGTAAGCACAGACTATAGAGTTCCATTTGCTTCGATCCTGACACACTTCTCTTGCTTCCTCCACATTCACCAAACGCTTCATACGCACGCCGGTTCAGAGTAGATCGTATTAAACCTTTTCTCAGGACATCTCCAATTTGGTAAAAATCTCCAAATACCAACCAAATCATTCCAAATTTTCCGCTCCATTTAAGCACAAGAATCGGACCTATTTAAATATTAACTTAAACTGTTCTAAGTGAGGAAACTAAGTTAGGTAACCCCCCCCCTGAAAAACGACCCGACCCTGTGAAAAACGGGAACCATGCTAGGGGGATGATTTACTTAAACAAGCTAGGTATGCTTAGGAATCAAACTACACACTACCACACTTCACACTCTACCTCTCTCTCTCTCTCTTTTTTCTTTCTCTTTTTTTATACTTCATATCGTGTCTTCTAATAGCTGATGACTTTACCTACCCCATTAGGGATGTCGGCCGTGTACT
The DNA here is from genome assembly GCF_024362695.1 of Pectinophora gossypiella. Taxonomy (NCBI): domain Eukaryota; kingdom Metazoa; phylum Arthropoda; class Insecta; order Lepidoptera; family Gelechiidae; genus Pectinophora; species Pectinophora gossypiella. Next base: position 4,104,414 of record NC_065428.1, on the reverse strand, counting down.
TATATGTATATTCCGTTGCAAAACATTCTTTGAGAGGCAGTAATACTTTATTTGTTTTTATACTCGTTATTGCTTTAAGAGGAAATTTATATTATTTATCCTTAGGTAGATAAAGAATAGGCGAGCTTATCCCTAATTGGGATTTCTTCCAGCTAACTTTGGACTACCTGAAAGACACTGTGGGCCGATGGGAATACTCAATGAGGAAAACATCGTTTTCAACTTCCATTTCCTGGTACCTACACGTGTCGTGTTTTTTTTAAATTAAAATCATGTGATGGAAGTATTATGTAGGTACGCTTAATAAATAAACATTATGGAGAATATTTACGGCGCTTTGGGATAGACCAGCTTCGAGTTTCGAGCTTTTACAGCAACATACAACGCGCAACGCGCGCGCGTGCTAGTGACGACTAGAGAATGAAATCCCGATCTCGCGAGATCTCCTGTAATTTTTCGGGATCAATCCCGAAGCATAAATATGACGAGATCCCATTCGAGATTGACGGGATTGGGCGAATCCCCTTGAGTTATACTTTTTGTTTTGATTATGCTGATTTCCAAAGAAAACTTAATTATTTAGTTAGTAGTAAAACGTTTTTTTGTCCTTGAAAAAATATTTTGTTTTAATTTACCTCATTATCACAGATGAGGTTGAGTATACACTTTTGATACGAAGTTAAGACATTACAGGTTGATCATCTGATTGTCCGACAGTAAGATGATCCGTGCTTCGGAAGGCACGTTAAGCCGTTGGGCCCGGTTACTACTTACTGATGTAAGTAAGTAGTCGTTACATAAGCCATGTCAGGCCCTTGGCGTCTCAATAGTGACTCTGATACCAGGATTGATGAGGTTGGTACTCCACCTCACAACCCACACGATTGAAGAAGAAGATATGAAGTCCTAATGAGCAGATTGCAGTGAATCGTCTATCTGTGTGTATAAACTATATTTACCTACTGCTTCTACGAGTGTGCGTACGTGACCGTCCTACCCTGAAAGGGATATGGCGTGACAAGATACGAGAGAGTATAGTAACCAGTCATGCTGACTCATTTAACGGTATTAATCGAAATAATATCTCACAAGAAAAGTACTAATTACTAATCACACATTTTTCTTCTTATTTAATATAACTTCACGACGATATCGCCATTGGAGTAGTCAAAGGTACATTCATTGTAAAATGACCTAAGTACCCACGCCTCACCGAGCTTTCTGTTAGAGCAGCGTGATAGGTGGTGAACCGTATCGCCGTCTATAACGGTCGAGCCAACTGTGTTAGTGAAAATTGCACTTAAGATTTTTTTTTACCTTTGGGTGGTGATGGGTTTGCTCTTGGTCCCAGACTTGCCTTAAGGCATTGACGAGGTGAAAGATGGAGCGAGCTAGCCCAGAAGGTGTCTGTTCACTCTGGCCTTGAAAGCACCCGGGTTATATGCATTCAGAAATACAGAAGACGGCAAAGAATTTCACTCCCTAGCAGTAACTATTAAAACTAAACTAAAATTTAAAAAACAGTTATTTAATTTATTAGTTGACAAGACATCTGAATATTTGAAAGAAAGAAAGAAAATATTTATTTCCATATTGGACGCCACATTTACAAACTTACATTACAGAAATAAAAAAAAAAAATAGAAAAAAGACAAAGACAAATAATACAGACATTAAATACACAATGGAGGCGCCCAAAATAAAAAAAGGATCTCCCTCAGCATAATGCCGTGACACGTGCTTAGCACGGGCCGCGGCGCTGGTATTATGGGAGACCTATCGAACGTGAGCCACGGACACACCAAACTCAATTACGTACCTACTTATATACAATAAAGAAAACATACTATGATACTTACATAGATTATAATGCATTACTTATACTTGATTATTATAGACAATCTTCAAATAAGACGACGACACTGAATTTAGTATAATATGGATATTTATTTAAGTTATAGTATTCGTAACGGTAATGTGTAATTGGTTGGTGTTTATTGTTAATTTTATTGACATTTTGTACTATTCAGCACATATTGGAATGTATTCACTCAATGCATGAACTCTTGAGATATTTCTATGCCAGTCTCATGGCAGTGCATACATGTACATATGTAGTGTAGTGTGTAGTGTGTGTGTGTGTGTGTGTGTGTGTGTGTAGTGTCGTATGTAGTGATACATGGTTAATGTTATGTAATGTTTAATAAGATCTTCTTGACTTGTATTTTGACTTGATTTTGTATAGTAATAACTCATTAGTGCAAGTTCCCTACCGGGGTTCGAACTGGCGCTCCCCGATTGAGAAGGAACCCTGTGTACCACAGAACCACAGAGACTATTGACCACAAATCGAAGTCTAAAGACCTCAGTAACGAATAGAATGAATACCGATGGATAACGAAATACGAGCATTCGTAAGACGTTTATGACAACAATACCCTACCCCGCCTTCCGGTCTCTTAGTCACATGCGGACACTTCCGGCGCGACCGGATGTAGTGTGAAAGCAACCCTAGCCACATCCGGTCGGCTTTTAGCGACGCTCTATACTGCTTGCGATTTTATTATTTTTAGCACAGTCGTTTGCATGCAATTTGACAAAATGTCGGATGATGATAATTATGACTAAAGCCCGTAACTCACTAGGACACCATAGTTGCGCCACCAGAGAAAAAATATTAGAAATTCCGTTGCTGATCAAGGGAGTTAAAAACGCCACATTGAAGCAATTCATCTAATTGAATGAAATTTGTCATTTTCGCATATAAAAGTAAGTGTGCACTGCAAAAAATGTCAAATAGCAATATTTCTTTCTTAGATGAATTGCTTCTATGTGGCGATTTTAACCCCCCAGGTCTACTTCTTTCGTGTGGTTTACGAAGTGGATTTCGAACCTGAGCAACCCTGGTTACCGGAGTAAAGTCATTCACGACATGTCGCTCGACAAATGTCGCCTAGTGTAGACGATGATCCAAACAATATCACACAATCCAAGCTAAAATGCAAATATTCAAAACGTAACACGGTCTAGTTTACAACTGTATAAAACGAACCATCGTTGGTTCCGTATATCGACGAAATTGGCCTTAAAACCAGGATGTCGTAATAACCAGTATTGTACATCTAAACTCGTGTAAATATATATATCGCTCATTGCACGGTATAATAAGCACCAATCGTGTTTGAGCTCTGACATAAGAAGGCGTAGATAGACAGCGATTTAGTTGACAAAAGTTTTAAATGCCAGTAATTCTATAACACATACATACATAAACCCACGTCTGTAGTGCCTAACCGGGAGGGCAGAGCCACAAGTGACCAGAGGACACTTCTAAGTTGGGTATGATGATTAGATTGTCGACCATATTAATAGTCATCATCAATTTAAGAGCCACGCTCTTGTCGGTGTAGCATTTTCCATTCCAGTCTATCAAAGGCCAATTCCTTGACTTCCCTATAAGACACGACGTTAACCTTTTCTTTAATCTGTTCCATGTAAGCTCTTCTTGGTCTTCCCCTTCCTCTCTTTTTTCTAGCTTTCCTTCTACGATGTTTTTAATGAATTCGTCGTGTCTTATTAGGTGTCCAATCATCTTGCCTCTTCTGTCCTCAATAATTCTCAGTATTTGTCTCTTTTCCCTTACTCTTACTAGCACTTCCTCATTTGTAACCCTTTCTGTCCAACTTATTGTTTCCATCCTCCTCCAACACCACATTTCAAAGGCCTCTAGTCTCTCTCTGTCCTTCTGTGTCAGTGTCCAAGTTTCACATCCATAGAGGGCTATACTCCATACGAAGGTTTTGACACATCTTTTTCTGATTGTTTTGGCAATCTTAGCCTTGAATATGCACCCTTTGTTATGGAAATTAATAGTGCATTACTTTAAAGAGGATGTTTTTAGAGAGGAATAGTCATGTGGTCCTGTGGGCTTGCTTCTCAAACGAGGAGCGCCGGTTCGAGTCCCGGTACCGGACTTGCACCAATGATTTAAATAAAAAAAAAAAAAAAAAAAAAAAAAATAATCATCTTACTTCATAGTTCTAACTAAACCAGTCAAGGAACAATATCATTGATCGACAGTTTAATTTATAACTGTTGTAAAACATGAACCGTGTAACTTCTGTATCAGAATATGACGTCATGCCTCGTTTTACTACCGACAACAGCCTAATCACATACCATAGATTATAATATCAAAAACACCAGTAAGTCAAAGATTAGTAGCAAGGTTCTCTAAGCTATATGATTGTCGTAAAGTTTGAATGTGCGTCAATGCATAGTATAGATTGTTAGCAGTATAACAACTTAATTTTTTTTTGAAATAATTTAATTTACGGAAACATTCACGAAATTAAATACTTATTAACAACAACGTAATGAGGTCGGTTAAAAAAATATATATTGCAGTGTAATAGCTAAGGCTGACGGTTAGATTTTATAATTAGGAAAGAAAATTCATGCGATTTAAAAAAAATACTTCATAAAAAATAAAAAATAATAGCATCACACCTGCATCCTTGAAGGGGAGGCAGACGTGTACGTATAGTTATAATATACAGTATACATCTACTCCTCGCCAGCTATGTTTAAGTCCCAAGTAATAGGGGGCGAGCACATTAATAACGCGACAAATTAACCGCAACACAAATCATTTTATACTTAGAAAAAAATAACACTTTAGCGCCTTTTTGAAAAATCTCATCCTCATGTGATTTTTATTAACAGAAATCATGCAATAGACAAGCTAATTTCTATCCAGTAGGGCTAACACGCGCAACGTGACAAAAAATTGTCACGGTAATTTTATCGATTCAGACGATATAATTATGTAGTTTTATCGACAGGTGCTAATATGTGAACTCAAATAAGTCGAGTCGTTCTGTTAAAATACGCTCAAAATCACGTGACACGCATGTTGGGGAAAAAATCAAACATCGATTTCTGCATATCTACGTTTGTGGTGTAAATTTTTAATTGGAGTGAAATTAATTCAAATAAATGGATAGATAATAGATAGAAGAGAAGAATGTACCAACAACACTTGGTCCTCGGTAAGCGCATTAAGCTATATCACTGATTATATATTACCGAATACACGATAATGAAAGTTGGACCGCATAATTCGACTATAAGGTTCATTGTTCGAGATCGGACCAGTGTATGAAGTTACATTGTAAAGGTCGGGTTTAGTACGGCCTGATTGGATCTGTGATTGAGATTATCATCACTTCCGGAACGTTTTGGGCACGTTTTGGGTATAAATTACAAACGCTTTTCACTGGTTTGAATCCCGGCTCGGGCGCTAAACCACTGAATTCACTTTATGAGTTTGAATTCGTGTTTGTATCATAGATTGATATCACGTGGTTTCCAGAATTTGAGCCCAATGGCAATTTAATTATTTACATTTCACGACTTTACAGTGCTTTTTTTTGACGTGACTTATTGTAGTTTTGCCGCAGATGAAATTAACTACTTGGCCGGACAAATGGGGAGCGCTGAAGGCTCTCACCCGGTACAACGTTTAAGGCAACAGGCCTGAGGGTGCCTAGTTGGGCGCGAACCTCGGCTCAGGGCGTCGTCTGAGAGGAAATCAAACCCACTAGTGGGTCGATAGCGATAAGCGCTGATTGAGGGAAACTTTACAGTGCAGAAGCGCCAATGCGACGTGAAACTTAGATGTGAAAAATATAAAAATATATTTAATTTTCACACATCATTCATCATCTCGCAGAACCTCAGACACTCGCGACACACATACGTCCACTCACTCACAAACAGATCACACTCTGGTGCTGGTGCAAGGAGCGCATTAAGCATGTGCACGGCAAGGCAATAGGTTTGCCTACTATTAAACGGGACTTAAATACACGGTGTTAGTGACATCGTAACGGATACTAAGGGGGATGATTCAGACCATGGTGCTGAGATAATATCAAGTGGAATTTTCTGTCGGAAAATACATGATGATTTTAGTTTTTTTTTTCTTGGTCTTTGCGTAGCATCTGCGGTGTGAAGTTGAGTGATAGAGTGAGAAACAGTGTAATAAGACAGAGATGTGGTGTAAAAGACTATATAGTGACTAAGATTGAGAAGGGAATGTTAGGTTGGTTTGGACACGTAGAGCGGATGAAGGATAATAGAATTGCAAAAGCGGTATATAAAGCGAAAGTTGATGGTAGGGCTGGCAGAGGAAGACTGAGAAGGACTTACGATGACCAAATTGGAGATGTCCTTAGAAAAGGCCTTAGAAAAACTGGAGATGTACTCTGAACCGGTGTGCGTGTATGAAGCGATTGATGAATGTGGAGGAAGCAAGAGAAGTGTGTCAGGATCGAAGCAAATTGAATTCTATAGTCTCTGCTTACCCCGGTGGGAAATAGGCGTGAGTTTATGTATGTATTATTTTCAGGTCTGAATCATCTCTCAAGGTTTTCGTTACGATGTCACTAACAGCCTGTATAGCTGGCGAGGAATGGGTATACATATACTATATACTATCATAAACCTCTGCCCATCCCTTTAGGGATGCAAGCGTGATGCAATGTTACGTTGTTCAGTCCAGCAAACGACTTGAATCCAGCTCTGGAATAATGTACAGGAATGCATTGACGGATTCGAACCAGTGACTACGCGTTTTCCGAACAAGGTCATCACGGATTTTTCGTTCACGAATACTCCCTATTTCATTCGTGCGATATCGGGGCAAAAATGAGAAACGTAGTATACTTATATGGGAGATTTTTAATTAAAATATTTCGTGCTCTGGACACGTTGACGGATTTTCTGGTTCAATGAGCGACTTTCCAGGCTACGTTCTCCAAAAAAAAAAGTAGATAGCGCTGTCCAAGTCTGCTGGTTAACCTTCTAATTTCATGGATGACAGAGATATGTAGGTATCTTTTATCAAATCAAATCAAATCTAAATATATAAAAGGAGAAACTGACTGACTGACATATCAACGCACAGCCTAAACGGCTAAACGTAGGCACTTGAAAATTGGAAGGGACGTAGCTTAGGTACCGTTGAGGTGCACTAAGAAAGGAATTCCCGGAATTCCCACGGGAACGGGAATTAGCGGGAAAATCCTTTTGTATGAAAAATCTAAACCGCTTAAGTTAGATGCTTGAAATTTGGCATGCAGGTACCTTAGTTAACTTAAAGCTTAGTTGCAACAGGATATTGCAAAATTCCCACGGAAACGGGAGTTAGTAGGAAGAAATATTTGTATGAAAAAATCTGAACTGCTTAAGTTAGATGCTTGAAATTTGATATGCACCTCCCACACACACAAAGATCTCTCTTTTATAACACGCCACGCGGACGAAGTCGCGAGCAAAAGCTAGTCAAATATACTTTATTGCACAGAACTACATTACTATTACTACTACTACTCCTACTTCTACTTTATCTTTGTTTTTGGATATAAATGATGACCCTTGTTATTACACCCTACAACACATATTCCACCCATTATTATTCTGATCAAAATAAAGAGAAGCAATATATGTAGCAACATAATTATATACACATCTTATCGGAATATCAAGAAACATTATTTTTGTATTTTTGAATTACGTAACCGAGCAATGACATCATCATCATCTCCTTAGCATTATCCCGTTTTTCACAGGGTCCGCTTACCTAACCTGAAGATTTGACACACCCGGTTTTTAACAAAAGCCTGTCTGACTTTCCAACCTGCGAATGGAAAACCAGCCCAATACAGGTTAGGTCACATACCACTAAAATGAATATCTCGGGAATGTGGGTTTCCTCACGATGTTTTCCTTCGCCGCTGAGCACGTGATAATCATTTATGATCCAAACATGAATTCGAAATCAAATTCGGCTATCATTGGTTTAGGCCTGTGCTGGATTCGAACCTGCGAGCTCAAAGTGAGAGGTAAGCCCGAGCAATGACGAAATGGGTAATTATCACGTTCAATCTGGCATCTATATTTTTTTTGGGGAACATAGCCTGGAAACTCATGGAAACTCCTGCAGTGTCTTTGCTACACAAAAACTGTCTGCCATCTGAAAATTAAATAAAATACACATATTTGTTTTCCATTATGTCGCGTTATTTCGCTGTGACGTAAATACGTGATCAAATTTTGGCGGCGAGGGTGCGCTGCTGCCAAAGGATGTTTTCGGAGTACTGAACAGAGCATAGTACCCCGCTAGTCACTTAGAGACTAGGGATCGACGATCCGTTTAAGTCATGTTGGAAGTTATATATGTGCGTCACGCTGTGTAAACTTCGATAGCGCGTTTCAGGACTGCATTATTGAATGTGGCGCCATCTGTTACTAGCTGGCCAACTAGTTGGGTCCGCCACAAATTTAAACATATTATTATCTATAAACAGGTGCAAGTTCTTTTTTTGTTTGTATATGGCTATGCTTACCCTATTAGGGATTTAGGGTGCGATTTTATGTAGTATGTATGTTATGATTAAAAATATTCAATTTTCACAAGAGTCGGTGCGAAAAACATTGAAATAAGACGTGAAAGACCGTCACTGTCGCCATTTTCATTACAAGCGGTCCTTTGCTGAATAATTCATCTTGTCGAATGTATTCACGAATATATTCATACAAAAACGTTCATTGACTGCCTGACAATGTGCAGGCTAAGAGATTGAGGGTATTATTTGGTTCGCGCCATTTAAAAAAAAAAAAACAACACGCTTTACCGTAATGTAGCTCTTAGTGCGCAGCTTTTAGGTACAAAAACCCCCTATACATAATACACCCGTACCATAATATTTTTATTACTTACAGTATTTTTTTTATCCCACCATAGAGTTGACCATAGAGATTTTACACCTAGAAGTCCATCATGACTAATTTAAGAGCCGCTCTCTTGTCAGTGTAGCATTCCCCATACTACTTTTTTAGTGAAAAATAGGGCAGTGGTTTCCCTCTTGCCTTCCGCCCCCATCTAGAAGTTAAGGAACAAGACAATTTTAGACAATTTTTGACGTGACTTATTGTAGATTTGCCGCATATGGCATTAACTACTTGGCCGGACAAAAGGGGAGCGCTAAAGGCTCTCACCCGTTACAACGTTTAAGTTAAGGAACGAGAATACTTAGCTAGCTATGAATTCGTGAGAGCCTTGTTCCGTTTTACTAAGGTACATGGTAGTGTGTAGTGAATCCTGAGTCTAAACCACTGAATCTGACTTTATGAGTTTGAATTCATGTTTGGATCATCGAACACCTGCTCGCAGGAGGATCTGATGAGCGCTGCAGATAGCGCCATACTTGTTGCCAAGTTTTGGGCCGATACTATTTAGTTTGCCATCGACACGATAAGAGAGAGATAATTGATATCACTTGATTTCCAGGATCTTTGCCCGGTTAATTACAGGTTATTACCTGGGACTTACATTCTTATTTTAAAATGTTCACTCGACTCGGCTTCAGCTGACCATTTTGGGTATTTTAAATTCACATTTACGTCCTCGACTTGAGGACGTTGTATAACGTTTTTTTTTTTTTAAAAAAAGGGCCCTGTGCCGAGTTTTTCTTCTTTCTTTCGTTCTTTCTTCTTTTCCCCGGCTATACAGGTTGTGAGAAGCTGTAGTAGTTTTAGGCGTATGAGACGTACGTTATGTAAAAAAATCCGATTCAAAGTGTAACTATGTTCATCATCATCAATTTTAGAGCCACGCTCTTGTCGGTGTAGCATTCTCCATGCTACTTATTAGAGAAAAATAGGGCAGTGGTTTCCCTCTTTCCTTCCGCCCCGCAGTACTCTGTCTATGTTACCTACTGAATAAAGATATTTTTATAAGATATTAATTTGAATTTGAATTTTGACGTTTTTCACTGGAGTCGAGCATTATCATACTAAAACAAAATAATACGAAAATATAGATAACGTCATGCCTTACTGGAGTAAACTCGAGATAAGGTTGAGGCGACTAAGAATACCGATTTGAAGCTGAGTTCTAGGAAAACCTCGAGGTCGCCTCTACTGAGGACGGAGTGGAGCTAGGTTGGAGTTAACAGCATTTTTTTTGACGTGACTTATTGTAGACTAGCGACCCGCCCCGGCTTCGCTCGGGTGCAATGCTGAAGAAAAAATGAAATTATTTACGACGTCACATTAAAAACTTCCAAAATAACAGTATTTCTCCACTATTTAATGGATGTTTTATACATATAAACCTTCCCCTTGAATCACTCTATCTATTAAAAAAACCGCATCAAAATCCGTTGCGTAGTTTTAAAGATTTAAGCGTACATAGTTATACAGGGACAGAAAAAGCGACTTTGTTTTATACTATGTAGTGATTTGCCGCAGATGGCATTAACTTCTTGGCCGAATGGCATTAACTACTTGATCGGAGATAACAGCATAGAACGGGTGTCACGAGTACTAATATATACTTTGAAATCATGTCACATTAACTTTTCTTGCCAATTCAACCGTAAGTCTCATTAAATGTCAAATATGATAGTGCGACAGGGTTCTAAAGTGAGTACATGATATTGCTCATGACTGTACGTAAGTAATATAAAGGAAAATAAAAAAATTGAACGTTGTACGTGTTGGAGTAATGTTCATAAAACACTGAAGTGTCGATAAAATCCCTTAAAGGTCGCCCCAGCGTAAAACAAAGTAATTTTGCCTGTTTACTGTGTGGTCCTTATGTATAAAATATGAGACCATTTTTGACTTAGCGAGCTACTTTATGTTTCAGGAGCCTTATGAATGTTAACAATTTTGGCTGAATTACAATTGGGTAGTTACCTAGGTCAAAGGTAAATTATGAAATTCAAATTACTAAATAATGACAGCTCTAAAAATGACAAACGTTTTCTTTTTTTCTATTTAACCTATTTATGTATTTTAATTTCACCGACGATCTGGTGAAGGTCGCGGGAAGCCGCTGAATGCGGGCAGCGCAGGACCGATCGTCGTGGAGATCCTTGGGGGAGGCCTATGCCCAGCAGTGGGCGTCGTACGGCTGATGATGATGATGTATTTTAATTACGAAAAGTGCGACATTTTGTCACGTTTTTCTGTGACGTCACCTGTCGAATTCCATAGTAATTTCGTGTTATGACGTTTAGTAAAAAGTAACTGATTTGGCTAGTTGGGAACTACCCTATTAGAGAATTATCTCTCTCTTTATTTAAGAGCTACGCTCTTGTCGATATAGTAATCACCATTCCTCTCTTCTCTCCTGATACGACACGACCTGCGCCTTTTCTTTTATTAGTTTCATAAATGTTCTCCTAGGTCTACCCTTCCTCTCTTTCCTTCATTTTTTCTTCTATGATGTTCTTTATAAATGAATCGTGTCGTATCAGCGGGCTTAGCACCGTAAGCGCGCGACTCTTTCTCTCACTCAGTACTACACAGAAAGAGACAGACGATCTCTGTCGCGGCGAGAAAGAGTCGCGTGTTTACGGTGCTAGGCCCGCAGATAGCCAATCATATTTCCTCTCCGGTTCTTTAAAGTATTTATTATGGTTCTTTTTTTAACTCTTTCCTAAAAGGATAATCTCGGGGCTTAAAAAGGCCATATTGAAACAGTTCAACAAAAAAAAGTAATATTGCTATTTGTAATATTTTTTGTTTGGCACGTTAAGCTGTTGGTCTATTAGCCGTAAAAACACCTCTACTAACCCGCATCGTCTTACTTTTTCGGACAATCAGGTGATTCAAGCCTGAAAAGTCCTTACCAAACAAAGGACAGTCTGACAAAGTGATTTCGATAATGTCCCCATCGGGACTTGAACCCGGATCTCCAGGTCGTGAGCCTAACGCTCTAACCACTAGACCACGGAGGCTACCTATACTGTTACCTATAGATATGTATACATAAATAAAACGTTAAAATGTACTTAAACAAAGCTCAGAAGACCTCGTTATCGGTTTGAACTGTCAAAATGCTTACATTATAAAATTTATAAAACAGATTTGCTGTGCACCTGTGGCTGCCATTAAAGCCCTACTTGAATAAAGCCGAAACAAAAGTAAGGATGACTACACACTACTTTTCAGTCAAGATTTGTTATTGTTAACGAAAATATAATAGACGATATCAGTCTAATGGTTATTCAAATTCAAATTTAAAAAATATATTTATTCAGTAGGTAACATAGTTACACTTTGATTCGTCATTTTTTTACATAACGAACGTCTCATCCGCCTAAAACTACTGCAGCTTCTCACAACCGGTACAGCCCGGGAAATGAAGCTGCAAGAAAAATCTCGGCACAGGGTCCTAGACGTTATTTAAAAAAGTCAAGAGTACCTCAGATACCACAGTATTCAACTTAGAAAGATCCTGACACACCGCTTTCGCTTCTTCGTGTAAAATTATCTGTGTATTTTATTTTCGTTTTTCATCTCTGCGACTGAAAATAGATTTGGCAAAGGTAAAAGCAGTAAAAAGCCTTTGTTTGTAAAAATTACTTTCTACTCCAATAGTTCAACTTTTCATTTCATAAAAGCGAGTTAATTTAGCTTGGTTTTTATGCAAGTTTTCGTGGAAACGCTGATACATGGCCATTTTTATTATAACGTCCGTAATGACTTTTACTGAGTAAGCCGTGGTAGCCCAGTTGGTAGAATGCTGGCGTCTCACTTTGAGGTCGCAGGTTCGAATCCAGCACAAGCCAATGATTGTCGAATTGGTTTCGAATTCATGTTTGGATCATAAATGATAATCGCGTGCTCTGCGGTGAAGGAAAACCTCGCGAGGAATCCCATATTCCCGAGAAATGCATTTTCGGGGCTATGTGACCTAACCTGTATTGGGCTGGTGTTCCCTTCGCGCGTTGGAAAGTAAGTAAGTAAAAAACCGGACCTGTCAAATCTTCAGGTTAGGTAAGCGGACCCTGTGAAATCGGGATAATGCTAGGGGAATGATGAATGACTCATCAAGTCAACTCAACTGATGGGCACAGGCCTCTCCTCAATCAACAAGAGGGGCTATGGAGCATACTCCACCACGCTGCCTCAACAAAATTATAGAACTGAAAATAGTTATAAAAACACAAAAACTTTCATGAATTTTTGAGACGAAATTCCACTTGTTATTAATTCAGAATCATGGTCTGAATCATCCCGTTTAGTAATCGTTATCGATGTAACTAACACACTGTTAGATTCTGAATCATAATCCAAGTCACCTTTAAACCAATTTCCTGGTCATTTCACTCGTATTACGCAATAAAACAATAACACGGTTTGTCCAAAGCTGCAACGCACGTGTTATAGTTACGAAACAATGTAGAAATCTATCCTTTATTTAGTCACAATTATAATTATCTTTATAAGGTGAAAACTAATTATTTAACCTATATTATTATGGATAAGGGAAGTAAACTTGCAATAGACTTTGATCTATTTTGTGTTATGTTCTAAAGCTAATAGTATATTCATGCTGATTCCTGTTCACAACATCTAATTGTATTTTAACGTACCTGTCATTTTCTTATCCGCTGAAAAAGAAGGTAATCGACAGGCATAAAATTTATGGAATGCACGTCATATTTAGGCAGGAATTTAATAAAACCCTTCCATTTTTTATATTGGCCAATAACCCTATAGAATTAAGTTGACAGCAAACGTAAAACCACGTCAAACGGGTTGCATAATATGAGCGAAATGCCTACTTGAATAAAGTAGGCCCGGGTTATTCATTCATTTTAAAATTAACAGTTGTCATCCGTCCCTTTCTTTTTCGGCGAATAAGAAAATGACGAGTATAACTTAAAATAAAATTAGGTGTCTGCAGGAATCGGGGCCATTCTTCTTGCTTGGGCACAGGCCTTCCCTCAATCAACCGGAGGGGGTCTGGAACGTACTCTACCTCGCTGCTCCACTGTGGCTTGGAGAGATTATAATAACTAATACTTGAAGGTTGATGTCCGAATTTAAAAATTAGATCTCTATCTAATAAGAGCTCTGAGCTCATTGGGTACCAGAAACAGCTCCATGTATGTTCAACAATTTATTTACTGTTTTGGAGATATTAGCCATTTTGTACCCTATTCAACCTTACTTCAGAAATCATCATTTTGCCGTTATTTCTTTCTTAATAACTCTTTTGTTTTACTTCACACCTATTTCTTAGGAACTAGACCACTTGTTGAAAAAATAAAAAAGTTATTGGAAGTCAACGTGAGAATTTGGCCAAAATTGTTACTGTCGATCAAACTTCGCCGAAGAAATAAAAAAATATGAAGTAGTCATGGACCGTTAAAGTATTTTTATAAATGCTTCATATAATACGATTTTAGAAACATCCTAAAAACAGTACACTTAATAGGAGCATCTAAAATAAATACATTTAAATAGAATTCTAAACACGAAATCCAATCAGATCTGGTCCAAACTTTCAATTATCAGAAGACCTAAAATATAGCCTAATAACAGAATCTCCCAACACATTTAGCTTCGCCGAGGGTTATTCCATTACGGTTTATTAGATAGAAGAAAAAAAGAAAACCACTTAAGACCTGCCGGGTAAGGGATAACAGCAAAAACAATGCTATAGAACAACGGCTGTTGGCCACCATGTTTTGTCGTTAATTAGAGTATACTCCACCTACCTATGTCTTGGTTGGTGGAACCGCCTGGCGGCCAATCCGTTTCCATTACTTACGCGAGTTTTTATTCAAATGTACAAAAATAAAAAAAAATAAAATGAAAAAAATAAATGTGTAAATGCATGTGTGTGGTGTGTGTGTTATGTGTGTGTGGCGGCATCACACATCAAAACCATAGGGACATTAGCGAGATTGGACTTAACATGGATATGCCTAAGTTTCATGTTTATATTTAAAGTATCACGGCGCACTGGCGCTTCTGCACTGTAAAGTCGTGAAATGTAAATAAATAAATAATGCCTCCCAAATCTTGAATCTCGAAACACAATATTCGATATTTTATTGATTTAACCATTTATTTTTATTTTGTGAATTATTTTATTTAATATAATATGTTTTTTTTATTTGTATACTTATTATATTGTTTATTATTTTTAAATTGTCTTATCTGTTTTTCGGGATCGATAATTTTAGCATTTATAATTTTAGTAGGAGCGTATTTATGTTATCTCAAACAGTTTACTTTTATTTATTACAAGAAGGCAATATTATAACGTAACGAAATCTCGCAATCTCAACAATGTCATGGTCATGTTTCTGACAATAAAATTATGTGTGTGTCTGTTGTATGGAGTGTCCAGTGTGTGTTATAAGGTTAAACTTGCAATGGATACGCGCACGATAGACTAATTGTTTGTAAAAGTACGCCCCGGCACGTGTTGTACGGTGCTGCAGATTCGGTCCGGTTTTAATTTCCGGATCGCCGCGAAACCCCTTTCCTTCTCTTGCTTTTATTTGTCTTTTCTTTGTTTTAAAAGTCGACTTCGTAAGTACTCCATGTACCCACTGTTGTCACGGTAAACGAATTTGAATAGGTTACATGACAACCTAGTCAATGAGATACTTTTTACGAAATGTCAAATCGAAAGTGTGGAAACTGTACTGTGACGTCATCAAAAAAAGCGGTCAAACGTCGTACTTGTTGTTACTTAATTCATAAATAAAATTCGAATAGTAAAATAAGACTGATTTTTGATCATCTTAGACTAGCTTCTATTTTTACATTAACATTTTACAATTTATCTTTGACCCAGTCAAATACCCTATTGAACATATCTTTATTCTATTTTTTCTTTATTTTTTTTATTTCATTTATTTATTTTTTCATTTCTTTATTTTTTATCTTATCAAATTTTAATTTCAAATGAATGTTGGTACTGACGAAGCCTGTGGTGGATTTACATTCTGTATTTTATTATGATTAAGTATTATTTTTGAATAAATTTTTGTACGGACTTTATTGCACCAAAGTAAAATCAAGCTTACAAAAATGGCTTAAATAGTACATGGCAAATGGCGATTTTATTTCTTAAAGAGATTTCTCCCAAGCAATCGGGGATGTGCTTAAGACTACATACACAGTGTGCTTTTTCATACAAATTCTATATTTCGTGTTTTGACGTTTAGAAAGTAACTGATTTGACTACTTGGAAATTAACGGCCTCTGTGGTCCAATGGTTGAGCGTTGGTCTCACGATCCGGAGGCCCCGGGGTCGAATCCACGTGGGGACATGTCACAAAAATCACTTTCACGATTGTCCGACAATAAGATGATCCGTGCTTCGGAAGGCACGTTAAGCTGTTAATCCCGGTTACTACTTACTGGTGTAAGTATGTAGCCGTTATATGAGTCATGTCAGGGGCCTTTGGCGGCTCAATAATAACCCTGACACTATAACCCACACGATAAGAAGTTGGAAAGTAGCATAATAGCGTCGATTTTCGCGGTTTCTATGTGACCTTGACGCATCGGTCTAGGTGGATTGGGTACTATAATACCCGCTTTAGTGCTGAGGGCATATTTCTCTTGTATATTATGATCTGTGGGTCGGCCCCACGCCTCACATTCCTCCCGTGTTACTATTGCACTTTTCCGTTCCATTAAAACCAGTATCAGACTAATGTGCGCAGATTAAAAAATGTTCGGAATAACTGGTAAGTACGTTTGTTAAAAAACCTCTCAGGAATTTCAATTTCAGTTCTGTTGCTTGCACTTTTCAAGTCACGATATAAAAAGGAATGGTAGAAAGAGAATTTTGTTGTATTAAATTCTTTCGGGAACTATTAAATATTGTAGTAATAAAATATATTTTGTTTTTTTTTTTTCATAATAATATACAAGTTTAATATCACAACAAATTAACTAATTATTTAATTAATTTTATTTATTAATTTTGTTTATATTATCTAATGTATTTCGTTATTCATTTCGTTCGAAGTTTCGGTCAATATTCGGTCAAACTAAATATATCTTTATTGCATATATACAATTTTATCTTATCTTAACAAAACTCGAAACCATTCATGATGAATTGCATCGATCTGGCCTTTTTATGCAGGCCAGTTGCAGTAGCTATTCTTGAAGTACCTATTTCAACTTTTTACTCAATCAGAGGTATATCCATCTTAAGTTGAACCGGGGGCTAACAGGGCCAAATTAAAACAATTCATCTAAAAAGCAATATTGCAATTTAACATTTGCTTTTTTTTTTTTTGACGTGACATAACTACTTGGTCGGAGCAATATCAATAAATGCCGAATAGCAATTGATAGGCAGGTATTTCTTGTTTAGATGTAATGTTTCGATATAGCCTTTTTAACCCTCTTGAGCACCCACGCCTTACTTGACATTTACAGAATATTCCTAGTATTAACCTTAAGATAAATAAATAAACTTATTCAAATTTGAGAGTACCCACTTGTAAGTTACCAAGAAGGATATATACTCTTAATTTAAGACAAATCGGTCATATTGTTCTTCCTTTAAGGTTGTATTGAATTTAAGCCAATACCATTTAAAACTTTACCTATTCAATGTTTTAATTTATTGAACTTGTGGTTTACGATATCGCCGTCTTGAAGTGAAAACCTCATGTGTCTACACTCAGCGGGATCCCCTGTCTGGGAGACATAAGAGTGATGCAGAGAATTAGATCTGGATTTGTTCTACTGAATTATGCTGAAAACAGAATTTGTTCCGTTAAAAAAACGGAAATACAAAGTTTTCTAACCGACCTCCAGCCAGCGGGATATTTACCAAAGTTAAGTCTGATGAAGTATAAATTGGTATTAACTTTTAGATCTGTATTTATTCTGTTCAACAAAACAAAAAAAATACTTCTGACATCCTTACTTCAGCTACAATTAAGCTGCAATGAAACCTCCAGTCAGCGGACTTTTTTCCTGTGTGTGAAATAAAGTATTTTTTTATATTGTTGTCCGAATGTACTTATTTAAAAAAAAAAAGCTTTTATCACTTTTTCACTATAAGGCGGCGTTATACTGACGTCATACATACTCACGCCTATTTCCTCCGGTGTAAGCAGAGACTATGGAATTCCATTTGCTCCGATCATGACACACTTCTCTTGCTTCCTCCACAATCATCAATCGTTTCATACATGCGCGCTGGTTCAGAGTAAACCGTACTAAACCTTTTCTAGTTAAGGACATCTCCAATTTGGTCAATCGCCCTCTTTTAAGGTGTTTCTTTTATACTGATAATATAAATTAATATACAATTATAAAAGTAACGATTAATAAGTATAGAAATCCAACTTCTAAAATAGAAAATAAACAAATCAAACCCAAATTAGTTCCAATGAC
Organism: Pectinophora gossypiella; assembly: GCF_024362695.1. Taxonomy (NCBI): domain Eukaryota; kingdom Metazoa; phylum Arthropoda; class Insecta; order Lepidoptera; family Gelechiidae; genus Pectinophora; species Pectinophora gossypiella. The sequence goes on along the minus strand of NC_065428.1, from coordinate 4,086,165 downwards.
TAGTTGCAAACATGCTTCCTCTTATAAAATGAATTTAAGTAAATGTTTTATAACTAAATCACATACCGTATCTGTTCATTATACAGAATAAACTTCAGTCGAGCCATAAAAATGTGAAGTGGTTATAAAAAAGTATAAAGTCATTAAAACAATTTTATGCCAGTCGTTCATGGGAATTTTTAACATTGAGTGATGAAATCTGGACCGCGTTTTCCATAGCATATACAGGTTGTTAGTGACATCGTAACGAATACTGAGGGGGATGATTCAGACCATGGTTCTAAGTTAATATCAAGTAAAATTTTCCGTCGTAAAATTCATGGTTCTTATTGTGTTTTTTAAATTATTTTAAATTCTGTACTTTTGCAATGGAAAATCCAATTAATATTAACTCAGGTTAATGGTTGTTACGATGCCACTTACACCCCGTATGAGTACGTATAGGTAGCCATACAAGTATGTATGGATGTTAGTGACACCTTTACGTACTGAAGGGGATGATTCAGACCATGATTCTGAGTTGCTATCAAGTGGAATTTTCTGTCAGAAACTTCATGAAAATTTTAGTTTTTTTTTTTTCATTTTTGGGACGGAAATTTCCACTTGATATCAACTCAGAATCACGGTCTGAATCATCCCTTAAAGTTCTCGTTACGATGTCACTAACACCCTGTATAATACGAGTAACAATATAATTATAATTAAAACAAAATTGGAAGAAATTGCTGCTTAGCAATAAGGCCGCCAGATTGTACTGTATCTATCATCATCTGTGTTAATTTGCTTTGTATGTTGTGTGCAATAAAGTATATTTGATTTGATTTATACTTAATTAAAACACATAAGAACGGGTTCTTACCGCCTTTAAAGTAGGGATAGGAGACTCCCGATATTTCGACACTGTTGCAAGTGCCATGATCACGGGATGACTGATGAGATTGGAGTGGAGTAGGTAGATCCATAATTTTCTACGGGCAGACATATCTGTCTACCCTCTTTCTTTGCCGCTTGTTTATGTATTTGATATTGGAATGTTCGGAACCATCTGAACTCGCACCAAACTCACTACGACAAACCGCACTCACCGTGTAAGAACTCGTTATTATGTGTTTTAATTATGATAATAACCGCGTAAACTTAAAACAATCTATAACAACATATAGCCTAAACACAATGTATCCCATTCTGGGCATAAATATCCCCATATCTGCTTAGTCATGAAACCTGATACACACATCATGTCCCTAACGTTATCCCGACTTCATAGTTTTCACATAGCGACTGCCTATCTGACCTTTCAACTTGAAGGGAAAACCAGCCTATTAACAGACTAGGTATACCTCCGAAAACACATTCTAGTATAATTCCATATACCTAAAGCTGAAAATTCAGACATCGTTTAAGATGCGCACAAAATGATCTGTTCAGCATAATGATACCTTTACATGGCTCAAATGATCTATTTATAAGGATTTTTCTTGGAGTCTACATGTTAAAATGTACATACTTTCAAAAATCGCCCTCATTATGTAATATTGATGTATTGTCATCATTATCAGCCGTACGATGCCCACTGCTGGGCATAGGCCTCCCCCAATTGATGTATTAATACAAAAGGAATTACAAAAGGAAGACTAAAATTTAAACTAGATTTAAAATATGAGGTATCACAAAAGAAATCCACGGATTTATTGAAATTAAATTACGGATTTATTGTTTGGTTAGGACATTACTGGCTCATCACCAGATTGTTCGAAAGTAAGATGATCCGTGCAGCGAAAGGCACGTTAAACCGTTGGTCCCGGTTACAACTTACTGATGTTAGTAAGTAGTCGTTACATGAGGCATGTCAGCCTTTGGCGGCTCAATAGTAACCCTGACACCAGGGTTGATGAGGTTGGAAATCCCAACCCACACGATAGAAGATTGAAACCAATTAGCCTATAAACATACCAATATCACTATTTTTAAGAGCCACGCTCTTGTCGGTGTAGCATTCTCCATGCTAGTTTTGTAGGGAAAAATAGTGCAGTGGTTTCCGTCTTGCCTTCCGTTTGGTTTAGGGTTTTCCGGCTAATAATATAATGTCAATCAGCCTTCTCCTTTTTAATCATCATCATCAGCCCATTAACGTCCCCACTGCTGGGGCACGGGCCTTCCCTATGGATGGATAGGGAGATCGGGCCTTAAACCATCACGCGGGCCCAGTGCGGATTGATGGTTATTAACGACTGCTAATGCAGCCGGGACCAACGGCTTAACGTGCCTTCCAAAGCACGGAGGAGCTCGAGATGAAAACTTTTTTTTGTGGTCACCCATCCTATGACCGGCCTTTGCGAAAGTTGCTTAACTTCAACAATCGCAGACCGACCGCGTTTACCACTGCGCCACCGAGCTCCTTTTTAATAATATTATGTAAGTGATAAAGCAAGCTTTCATATTTGATATTCGCAAAACATACGGCTGTTGATCCCATCCTGAAATAGAGTAAAAGTAAATGAGAGTGAGTGAGCTGTTCATAGATTATTCTGCAGATGTGATAGATATCACAGATAAATCAGTGGTTGAAATACGATAGGTACACACAAGTTTATTGCATACTTACATAAAGTCAGGCCCTTTTGAAAATTTAGTCGCCTTATGTATGCATACAGACTGTTAGTGATATAGTAACGAAAACTTTGGGGGATGATTCAGACCATGATTCTGAGTAGTTACCAAATGGAATTTTTCGTCGCAAAAGTATAAATAACACTAAAATTTCCATGAATTTTCCGACAGGAAATTCCACTTGATATAAACTCAGAATCGTATTCTGAATCATCCCCCTCAGTATTTGTTACGGTGTTACTAACACTCTGTGTACTATACACATCTGCCTACCCCTCCGAGGATACAGGCGTGATGTATTTTGACTGCAATTTTGCAGCAGTTCCAATGCTGTTCATCTGTTATAGACCTTAATCTTATCTGCTCTAGCTATGAGTTAATGTACTTTGTTGCATACATACATAAACTCACGCCCGTAATTCCTAATGGGGTGGGCAGAGCCACAAGTAATCACAAGATAACTGGCAGACACAGTTAATTATTGCAGTTAATGTATGTAATAAATCTTATCTAGCCTACAAGATCCCACTGCTGGGCAGAGGCCGTCCATCTTCTTTCCATTTCTTTTTTCTTTCTTATTTGTAAGTACTTACTTAGTTAAATAAGTGATACGAATCCTTTAATCTTTGGCGTGAATGACGCAGACTCTTACCGTCAGGGATCTCGAGACGTTGTTATCATATTGATTATAGATTGTTGGAGGATTTGCTTCGCGGTAATTAGTCAGCTGACTCACAGTATAGTCATTAATTATATCATGTTGGTCTGTGTTGGTGGGTGTTGGCTGATGTTTTTGTGTTCATATAATTACTTCTTTGTCTTATTAAAATGGAATGGGCTACCGAAAAATACTGGCAGAACGATTGATTCTCACTGTGCCTTCACGAACTAAAATGGGGTCTTAAATGGCCACATTGCTGTAGTTCATCTAAAAAAAACAATATTGCTATTTGACATTTGCGCGTATGAAAGTAAGTGCATGTGCAAAGTGTGTCTAATGTGTGTGTGTGCAAATGCGTATATTTAAAGGTTGCCTGGAAGAGATTGCTACTTAGCAATAAGGTCGCCTCTTGTATTAATTCTATTTCGCTTTTGTTTTGTATTTTCCTGTTTGTGCAATAAAGTATTTGTCATGTTATGTTTCGTGCGTAATGCAAACAAATGAATTGCTTTGATATGGCCTTTTTAACCCCCCTTGCCTATCAAAGGCCATTTTTTTCACTTCCTTATAAAACACGACGTTCGCCTTCTCTTTAATGTGTTCCGTGTAAGCTTCTTAGTCTTCCCCTTCCTCTCTTTCCTTGTGGCTTCCCTTCTATGATGTTAATAAATTCGTCGTGTCTTATTAAATGTCCAATCGTCTTGTCTCCTTTGTCCTCAATAACTCTCAATATTAGCCCCTTTTCCCTGACAACAAAACAAGTAACCCACGCATATTGTCCAATCCTTTCAGCACAATGTCAAGTCAAAGGTCGATTCGATAAGAGAAGTTATTAACATTAGAATTACTAACATAATATAGGGTGTTAGTGACATCGTAACGAAGACTTCGAGGAATAATGAGGTACAAAAGTCCAATAAATTTCTTGCAAAGTAATAAATTAACTGGTTGCTCTTAAGACCTCCTGGTTACATGTCGTTTCTGTCAAACCAAAAACACCTACGAAAATAAAAAAAATATAATTATGGTACATAATTTCACCACTGTTTACAAATAACTCGCTGGGCTCAGTGACTGCACTTTTGGTCTTTGATTTCCGGGAGAGTCTTCAGCGCTCCCCATTTGTCCGGCCAAGTAGTTAATGCCATCTGAAGCACGTCTACGGTCACGAGCATTAATATGTATACACTTTGGTACCATGTCACATTAACTTTTTTGACAAATTGAACTGTAAGTCTCACTAAATGTCAAATATGTTAGTGCGACAGAGTCCTAAAGTGGGTACATTATATTGCTCATGACTGTACAATAAGTCAATCTACATTCATTAATTGTACGTCTAGGCCTTCCTCTTACAACTCTACCACTTACACCTGCGTCATAAATGTTTTTATTGTTATAAAAACCGCAAAAAGTTACTAGACCAATTCACCATTCCCAACATCGGCCAACGTTCGTCCACTGTTGGCCCAAGCTTACAAACATTACCAACACGCACTCAGCTCACGAAACTCATTACTCGTGCAACAGAAATATGATATTAATATCTGTCAATACTGAGATGTCGCTGACGTCGCCAACTGACGTATCTGAAATATTTGGCGAATTTGATTTACACCTTTTGCAATTGTCAATAAGACACACATTATTTTATCAAAATATTGCAGATACGTCAGTTTGCAAAGTCAGCCACAATGTGTCGGCGACAGCTATTCACGCTTGGATTCGTAGCTTTTTCTATACCTTATATAAGGTATAGTCATGAGCAATATAATGTAACTAACATATTTGACATTTAGAGAGACTTACAGTTCAATTTGTCAAAAAAGTTAATGTGACATAGTACGGGTATACGTATTAATGCTCGTGACCGTACATACAAGTTCGAAATTAATCTTGAACCTCTTAACACACCCCGGAGACTTCATACAAACAGCCTCGTTTTACACAGACACTACACATTGACATTATCATACACACGCACTGTGTGTGTCACTAATTACAATACCTAATTTAACCGTCATTACTTAGGTAGGTAGTACTACTTAGGAAACGTGCTTTTGTGTTCATATTTTTATTTATTGAAGTACTTACCACGTACTTAAATCACAAACAAGAAATTTTGAACACTTAAACAACATAGTATAAATAACTAGGCTATATAATTAACTTAAAATATCACCGGGAGACGCTCAGTGGGTAGGCCCGCTACAAGGTGGACCGACGATCTGGTGAAGGTCGCGGGAAGCCGCTGGATGCTGGCAGCGCAGGACCGATCGTCGTGGAGATCCTTGGGGGAGGCCTATGCTCAGCAATGCCCACTGCTGATGATGATGTTGATGATCACTGAACTAATTAATTGCATTCACATTAAGCACTTAGCCTAGGTTCAATTTTATTGAAAACTATTAGCGTTTTGATGAACAACACAATAAATATTTATAGGCGCTGCGCAGGCGAGCTGGCGCGGGCAATTCCTGTGAGAATAGTGAGATCAAACATTTGAATCAGACTTAAGAACGTGGGTGTCAAATTTCAAAATTCGAACATAAAATTAAACCGTTAAAAAATAAAAACAACGTTGCGCGCGCAGCCTTCATAAAAAGTCTAAGTCTTAGTTCGAGGGAGGGTGAGGCAAATTTAGCTCAGATCCTAGTGGGGAACAATACTAAGCCTGTAACCATAAGGTTCGCATTACATTCCAGCGCTTCATTAGACATCGCACGTCCTCACATTGATCCCCAGTTTTACGAGGAGGTATTTCAGACCTTATTGCCTTGTTAACTGGGCATATTTACGAGGCATCCGCTTTACACACCAGTTGTCATCGGGTTTCGTTTCTCATTTGTTGGGATCTGTCGAGAATTGACACTTATTTATTTATGGCTGTGACTGCCGGTAAACTGCTAAGCAGGTTTAACAGGATTTAAGAAAATTATACGGTCACGTCTACCTTTTTAACCGACTTCAAAAAAAGGTTATCAATTTAACCTGTACACGCTTGCCTCTCACTTTAAGGTCGCAGGTACGAATCCTGCACAGGCCTAAACCAATGATTGTTGAATTTGTTTTCGAATTCATGTTTAGATCATAAATGATTATCTCGTGCTCAGCGGTGAAAGAAAACATCGTGAGGAAACCCACATTTCCGAGAAATGCATTTTCGGAGGTATGTGAGTTGGAAAGTAAGACAGGCAGTCGCTTCTATAAATAAAAAATCGGACCTGTCAAATCTTCAGGTTAGGTCAAGCGGACTCTGTGAAAAACGGGATAATGCTAGGGGGATGATGATCAACTTAACCCGTAGGTATGTCATATTTTTGGATTGCCAAATAATCTTATTATGTTAGTTTATGTGGGTTTCTAAACACTTGTGTTTTTGTCCACGTTTTTCTCAGAATAACTTACGGAAGAGTCCAAGTTTCATCAAAATTGGTTCAGAAATATATAAGTTTGGGTCGAAATTATGACAATTAGAATTTATAATAAATTGCCGGAACCATTTAAAAATATGCCAGACATTGTATTTAAACGAAAACTTCATAAGTGGCTCGTCACTAAATGTTATTATACTCGCTCCTTGTTCGAGAGGTTTTTAACAGTGTAGTCTACGTCTTATGCTCCAGCATCGTCACAATTTTCAAAGCTCATATCCAAAGCTAAAAAAAAAGTTAGTTTCCCGCTTCCGAGCGCACCTGTCAACTAATGTCATTACGGTTTTTGTGCACCGGCGCGTCACTTCGCCTCCGTAAATAAACTAATTGAAAACCAATATTTAATACAAAAACATGATTGATATAGTGCGAAAAATCTGTTACTTACATAATCAAGTGCTTTTTTCTCTAAAAAAGCTAGAAACAGTACCAAAGAAAAAATGTGGATGACGACGAGCGTAAGTTCTTTTTGATAAAACAAAATGTGGATTAAACTGGTAAGTCTTAACATTATCCATCTACTAAAACAAGAGAAGATATAATTATGATCAATTCAATTTAATTCCTTTTATTGTCGAAAACAAATTACTTTTTTTGAGGTTATAATTTATAATCCTAACATTCGAAGAAGTAACTTAAGTTGGTACTTATTACTAATAAAAGTAACTAGTTTTATTAACATAAATAATAATATTAAAATTGTATCGTGTTATAACAGTGATTTAAAAGTTATACTTTATTCCGATGTTGATGTTGTTTAAATTCGCCTTATATAAGGCAGGCAAAGATCTGAGGACTATACAGTCTTGACTTTAGTGATTTAATATTCGAAAATCACGATCAAAATAGGCCTAAGCCTTGTCTTCAGTCCCTGATTGCCGCGTTTTTATTTTCATCTGTCAAAAAAAATTTTTTTTTTTGTTTCTTTTTGTAATTCGTGTTCTTGGCTTATGTTGCGGTTGATAACTTACTATCAGCGAATGAAATGAGCAGTTTTATTATAAAACAAAGAGAACCAGTGAAATATAACCGCAGAATGGCATAGAAAAGTAAATAATTAACTCGGAAATAATTTGACAAGTTCAGATAATTAGATGACAGAAGCACTTCAGGTTTACCCTGTTCATCAAGAAGTACCCATGACACAGTAGTACTCGATATCACAGAGGTCATCTACACCATTGGTAGACAAGATACATAACTTATTCAAGATAACACTTAAAACATTTAGAGAATTATAATTGGTTTACTACAGGATAACCATACTTAAAAATGATATTATATATATTATAACAGTACATAATCCCTTCTCACAGTCTCTGTTAAGTGGTGTTAATAATGTTATCTTCTCCGAATGATACTTACAATATAAGATGATGATAATATACCCTAACAATAAAAACAGAAAGAGTGTTAAGAGAGTACAGGCAAAAGATAGCCTTATTATAGTAAGCAATTTCTTCCAAATTACTCTAATCTTATTATAATTCAAGCTTCCAACGTATGGGTGATGATTATTGGTACCAACCTAACCAACAAGAGAACACCACTTGGAGAGTCACCTAGCTAAGCACTAGTAGTGAACTGTCTGACTAGAGAATAGACAGACTATTTGTTTCCTTTTAGAGCTATCACAATAGAGGATAGACAATGGACTTGATGTATCAACCCTATTAACATAAAAATCAACCACTAAGACTGTTGCAAAGCGCAAATATACCTATGCCTTATTTTAATACCTAGAGCTATCATTTAGCGGATGGACAGTGGACTTGATGGTACCAACTTAATGTACATAAGAGCTATCACTAGGAAGTTTGCCATTGCTAAGCGCTAATATACCTATTTTACATTTCCATACCTAGAGCTATCACTTAGAGGATAGACAATGGACTTAAAGGCACAATGCACATAAGAGATACCATTAGGAAGGTCGCCATTGATAAGCGATAATATACCTATTTGTCATTTCCATACCTAGAGCTATCACTTAGAGGATAGACAATAGACTTGAAGGTATCAATGCAATGAACATAAGAGCTACCACTAGGAAGGTCGCCACTGACAAGCGCTAACATACCTATTTCTCATTTCCATACCTAGAGCTATCACTTAGAGGATAGACAATGGACTTGATGGTATCAACCTAATTAACAAAAGATCTACTACCAGGAAGGTCGCCATTGCCAAGCGCTAATATACCTATTTATCATTTCCATGCCTAGAGCTATCACTTAGAGGATAGACAATGGACTTGAAGGTATCAACACAATGAATGTAAGAGCTACCACTAAGAAAGTCGCCATTGACAAGCGCTAACATACCTATTTCTCATTTCCATACTTAGAGCTATCACTTAGAGGATAGACAATGGACTTGATGGTATGAACCCTATTAACATAAGAGCTACCACGATTATGGTCGGCATTGGCAAGCGCTATATACCTATTTCTCATTTCCATACTTAGAGCTATCACTTAGAGGATAGACAATGGACTTTATGGTATGAACCCTATTAATATAAGAGCTACCACGATTATGGTCGGCATTAGCAAGCGCTATATACCTATTTCTCATTTCCATACTTAGAGCTATCACTTAGAGGATAGACAATGGACTTTATGGTATGAACCCTATTAATATAAGAGCTACCACGATTATGGTCGGTATTAGCAAGCGCTATATACCTATTTCTCATTTCCATACCTAGAGCTATCACTTAGAGGATAGACAATGGACTTGATGGTATCAACTCAAATAACATAAAGCTACCACTACAAGTATCGCCTTTTGCTAAACGCTAGTAGATAGCAAGAACATAGACCAACTATTTTTATACTTTTATTTCCATGTTTGGTTTGTCACTTGAGGAATCGAAGATAAACCATTGAATTGTCGGGGCTTACCTACCCATGTTGAAACTCAAGATTAGACTAATGCTGAGAAACAATAGACTATTATGTCAAATTGATTATTATAAAATAATGAGAGTACAAATTCTGAAGAAATAACCGACAATTCAAAACCTAAAAGCCTCTGTTCTATTAATCAACCTCATCATCACAGGCCTTTACATCTTTATCAGATGATTCAACTGTGCTAGAAATCAAAGTATTAATAGTATGTAATGTCAGAGATTACTTTCAAAAGAGATAACTGTACACAAGACATGGTTAGAGAATACTGCTATTAAATTATTTCAACCAACATCATAAAATTCAAATAGCACATAAATAATAATGAATAACATTGCCCGAAGAGTGAGTAAACGAGATAGCAACAGGACCTGTGGAACAGAGACAACAGTATCAGCAGGCAGCCCCATAGCTAACAACATGAACAGAAAGCCCACAAGGAACAGTATCAGCAGGCCGCCCCACAGCCAGCAATAAAAGCAGTGATGCAACCAGTCATGATCAGCAGTGCCATAACCAGCAGTACCAGCAGCCCTACAGCCAGCAGTAGTAGCAGAGCCACAACCAGATGTATTAGCAGTCTCACAGCCATTAGTATCAACAGTGGCCCAGGCAGCAAGGCCGTTTAAGAATAGTACCTCATGAGGAGGAAGAATTCCCTATAAAGTTATAATGGGAAAATTTGCACAAGCAAATATACCTACCTTTATGATATTTACTTTTTCAAAATTCTGGTAAAATTAATTCCGAATGTCTATCACTAAAAGTTTTAGCATTATCATTAAGACATGGGATTCAAATCCTGTCTTTGTTAATCAGGAATAACAATACTAATCTCAGTATAAATTGAGGTACCTACCTGATAATATTATAACTTCAATGAAAATTTCCTTCAAGTATTACATTCGAAATTGTAAAATATTGATACCTAGTTCGGTTAGATAGAATAGTTCCCCTTTTTATTATTAACTCATAGGTGAAAAGGAAGGAAAAATAGTTCATTATTAACATATAACTTACATCACCATTAGCGTTTTCTCTAAATTATGTTGTTGTAGATTTATTATGTTGTTGCTGATCAGCCCAAAACACAGTTTACAATTAATATAAAAATTACAACAATAATGTCCCTCCACTTAATCAATCGGAACCAAACTGCAGTGGAGAAGTAACAATAATATTTTCATGATAAATATATGTTTATCCTATTTTTCCAGTAAATAATAGGACGTTACTATTACTGTCCTAAAAACAAATTCAATAATTATTACACTAAAGAGATAGCTGCGTAAACAATGTTACGTGTGTTAATGTGTTGTGTGTACGTTGTTCTATCATCTGATTGGTGGGTGAAAGGTTGCATAGAGGAATAGGAAAAAATTCCACAACAAGTTTTATTTATTATTACCACATAAAAAATTATACTAAATGTTATTACCAAGCCCATATGGTCGATATTAGGTAATACACAATAACGTGGGCTCAGGTAATCTATTTTAATAAAAACAAAATCTTAATTATTCCGAAGATAATTATCACACAAGTACATAATGTAAATGCACTTCCCCTCTTTATACTTTCAGCCTCATTTAACAATATCTTATAATAAAGAGGAAAGTTTAGTTCAGTGGTTCTGAATATTTTAATGAAAAAGGTCATTTGAATAAATGTATCGAAATTCTTACTTGCACTTATATTTGTATTTTCTCTAATCAATTTGACATGTTGTCTTAGGATTCATTTAACTACTCAATGTCGACAACAATTGCCAACTTAGCACAGGATGTTACAATCAATCTTGTGTCTGGGTGCCCTCGTCATTACCCGTTCTTCTTTATGTATTTCTTCTTCTTTTATGTATGTAAACAAATAATGTGTAACTTTGATAATTATTGTAGCCCTTGGTGTGCCAATGAAAAATAAGTGTTATACTATATGATGAAGTCTCACAGTCCTTTCGACTATAACTATCGTTGTTGTTCAAGAGCTTCGGAAATGTGCTCTATGGTGAGGTCCCTGTGAGGCTCTTATAGCCAATCTTGATGTTGAGCTCCATCAGAAATTTGTTCTTGTGTAGTTATTTTGTTGTGAAATTGATAGTAATGTGAAATAGGTATTTAATGTACTTGCTCAACTTCAACTTTATTATTTAGAACTATGTATCTATTCTAGTACAGTATAGTATAACCATATATAACATACATAATATCGATTCCATTCTTGAGAACTGGTGAAACTTGTTTAGCGAACAGTTATTATTCTTATTGTTTTTTACATGATAATATCTGTTGTATATGTACATTGTACGTATGTGTGCGTGTGCCGCTAGCCACGCACACACCTTGTTATAATAAACCAGTGTGTTACTAACTAGCAGTCGTTTCACTCGTCTCCCTATACTTAACAGTGGCGACGAGGAGGTTCTACCCGCGTTTTTGAAAAGTATGACCGCGACTTACGGAATTTTACCAACCTTCGACCATACTACACAGGTGTGGAAAACGTTTAGAGATAGGATTACGCAGTGGTTCGTGGCAAACGATATCAATGACACCGAGGACAGAACTAAGGAGAAGAGACGAGCGATACTGCTAAGCACACTCAATGACGGTACTTATAAATTGGCGTCAGACTTGGCCCTGCCAAAGGAGCTGACGGGAGTACCGTATGACGACATACTGAAGCTGCTGGACAGCCATTTCACACCTAAAGTGTGTGGATTCGGCGAACGATCGAAGTTCTACGAAGCGGTGCAGCAGCAGGGCGAGACACACGCTCAGTGGGCGGCGCGACTGCGTGGGTTGTCGGCGCAGTGCAAATTCAACAGCGTAGATGAAGCACTGCGCGATCGTTTTGTGATGGGCATGCGCCCGGGACCAGAGAGGATCAAGTTGTTCTCACAAGACCTGGGCGAGCTGACGCTGGCCAAGGCGGTTGAGTTGGCCAGCAGCGTGCGGGGCGCTCTCAGCGCTGCCTCAGGGTCCTACACCGCTCAACAGTCGGATCACCTCGAACAGGTGTTTAAGGTAGATAGAAGCGCTAATAGTGATCGTGTGTCTAGTGGAAAGTGTTCAGTGTGCGGTCGTTATAATCATAAAAGTGAGCGTTGTCGCTTCGCAAATTACAAATGTAAGAAGTGTAACGTAAAAGGGCATTTAGCCAAAGTATGTAAGAAGGTTAACTTTATAGAAACTAACGCGGACGAAGAGATGAGCGAGGGCGATGATGGTAAGCTACTTAATATTCGTTCTGTCAATGGTGAACCAATGCATGAATTTGTTTGTATTTTGGGGGTAGATATCCAATTCGAAATTGATAGCGGGTCCGCGGTGACGGCCGTCTCGGAGAGCACGTACAAGCAACATTTTTTACAAGTGCCGTTGTTGCTAACCGGTAAGCGGCTGGTAAGCTATACAGGTAACCAGATTGAATGTATAGGTATAGTTAAACTGCCAGTAAAGTACAAAGACCAAGTGCATGAATTAAATATTTATGTTGTGCGAAACGGAGGGCCTCCTATTCTCGGTCGTGATTTTATTTCAATGTTTAACTTGGAGATAACATCAGTTAAATATTGCACTCCATCGGACACGTCGGAAACCCAACAATTACAGCAACAATATCCTACCGTATTCTCAGATAAACTAGGGTTATTTAACAAGTTCAAGGTCAGCTTGCAATTAAAACCAGATGCTAAACCAGTTTTTTTCAAAGCGCGCCCCACTGCGTTTGCTTTACGAGAAAAAATAGACAATGAATTGGATCGATTAGTAAGTTTAGGCATCTTAAAACCAGTCGAGCATTCCGAGTATGCGTCACCGGTCGTTCCCGTACTAAAGAGTAATGGGTCATTAAGACTGTGCGCAGACTATTCAGTTAGTATTAACAAACAGCTGTTAGTGGAGCAATATCCCTTACCAGCCGTAAAGGAGTTGTTTAGTAGATTACACGGCGGACAACAATTTACCAAGTTAGATTTGTCAATGGCGTATCAACAATTTGAGTTGAGTAAAGAGTCCCAGAACATCACTTGTATCAATACCCACCGTGGGTTATTCAAGTATACGCGACTCGTTTTCGGACTAGCTAGCGCACCCGCTATATTTCAACGCGCCATTGATTGTCTGTTAGCGGGAATGACCGGAGTATTGTGTCTGATTGATGACATATTGATAACGGGTGGAGACAGAAATGAGCACTTGGAAAGGTTACACGCGGTTTTGAGAAAATTACAGGACGCGGGTTTAACTGTACAAAAGAGTAAATGCGAGTTTTTTAAGGATGAGGTCAGTTATCTCGGGTATGTTATAGACCGGAATGGAGTGCGTAAGTCTCCTGAAAAAGTGAAAGCCATAGTGAACGCGCCCTTACCTACGGATGTCAATAAATTACAATCATTTCTAGGTTTAGTAAATTACTATCGGGATTTTGTACCGGGTGCGTCCACAATTCTTAGCCCATTATACGATTTGCTTAAGAAGGGAGTTAAATGGTGCTGGACAGATGTACATAGCGATGCATTTAATAAAATAAAAAAGTGTCTCGCTTCAGAAAAAGTTTTAGCGCATTTTAATTCCGGAGCAAAAATAATACTGACGGTCGATGCATCCCCGTATGGACTAGGCGCTATTTTGTCGCAGGTGGATTCCAACGGAACGGAGCGACCCGTGTCATACGCATCGCGGACGCTCAGTGCCGCCGAAAAACGATACTCACAAATCCAAAAAGAGGCGACAGCCATAATATTTGGTGTGAGAAGATTTCACCAATATTTATTTGGAAGATCGGAGCCTTTCATACTTAGAACCGATCATAAGCCCCTTGTTTCTATTTTCGGGCCGCATCGAGGCGTTCCGGAAGTGTCTGCAAATCGCCTACAGCGTTACGCGTTGTTTTTAGGAGGGTATAACTACACGATAGAATACATACGCAGTCAAGACAACAGTGCAGATTTCTTATCGCGCGCGAGTCTGCCCATTGAGTACGCGGGAGAAGGGGGCGCGACGGCGGGAGCTCAGTCAGCTGACGACCAAGCTTGTTTTATCAACTTTGTAGTAGAGGGTAACTTACCGGTGACGTTAGCTCAGTTACGCGCAGAAACAGACAAAGATCAGGTTTTAATAAAGGTGAAAAGTTATGTACAAAACGGTTGGCCTAAAAAGGTGTCAGATATACAAATTAAACCGTATTTTAATTGTCGCCTGCATTTATCTATTGAGAAAGGGTGCTTAATGAGAGGACATAAAATTGTGTTGCCAGCTAAGGTTCAGTCGACAATTTTGGCCGAATTACATAGCTCGCATTTAGGAATTGTCAAAACGAAAGCTGAAGCACGATCTAGATTTTGGTTCCCAGGCATAGATGCAGCGTTGGAGCGGATGATAGGTTCATGTGCAATTTGTATTCAGTTACGGCCATCCCCTCCACGCGCACCGCTCGCGACATGGCAGTACCCATCTTGTCCGTTTTATAGGTTACATATTGATTTTCTAGGACCATTAAATGGTCATTCATATTTGGTTATCGTAGACGCTTATACGAAGTGGGTAGAAGTCTATAATACGAAAAATAATACCACGTCAACAGCGGTGGTTGAAAACCTAATAGATTTTTTCTCTCGGTTTGGCTTGCCGCAGACCCTAGTTAGCGACAATGGCACTGCGTTTACGTCGCAGGAATTTAAACAGTTTTGCGAGTTGAATAGCATATCTCACGTGACGTCACCGGCTTATCACCCAGCTAGTAATGGGCAGGCGGAAAGTTACGTGAAAGTAGTAAAAAAAGGAATAAAAACATGTCTAATGAATAGTAAAAACCAGAAAGAAAGTAAAAATAAGCTAATGAAGTATTTATTTGACTATAGAAACTCAGTACATTCCACGACAGGAATTCCGCCCGCCCAACTGGTGTACGGTCGCAAGTTGCGCTCGCGGTTAGATATTCTGACGGCACCGTCACCGTCGGCGCCGACGCCCCCGGAATCGGCCACATCACCCTCGGCCATGAGGCTCGCTGATCGTGTTCAGTTTAAACAGTGTTTACAACATGAATGCTATGGTGGGAAAAACAAACGAAGTTATTCGATCAATGAAAACGTACTGTATAAAAAAATAAAAAATAACAAAAAATATGAATGGTGCAAGGGTATTATAGTAAAAAAAATGGGTAAGGTAACGTATTTAGTAAAAGATTGTGAAACGTCAATGAATATTAAAAAACATACAAATCAGTTATTATTGTATAAGGGTGAATTAAACGAACCGAAAATAGATTGGGACGATGTAGATGTAGCACTGAACATAACTACACCACATGGAAGTACTGGCACCACCCATATGGATGACCTCATCCAAGAGGGAGAAGAGGTTGGTTATGGACCATTGGCAACTGAGGAAACTTCAGAGTGTTCGGATACAGGAGAATACCAGGAAGCTGAGTCGTACGAGTCGGATGACCTGAGAGCGACATCGTCGTGGACCACAGCCGTAGTATCGGACAGCGCCGCTGCTGGGACCGCCAGTGCGCAGGCCCCGAGCGCAGACACTGCGCGTGCCTCGACAACAGAGAGCAGAGCCGCAGCCACTGGCACGGCCGCCAGCACACCGGCTCCCACCGTCACGACATCCTACTCGAGCTCACCGACGCTGCCAAGCGTTAATGCGCCAGACACGGAAGTATCCGAGCACAGGTTGCCTAAACCAAATGAGGTTGTACGATCACGTCGTAATCGTCCCAATGTTAATTATAAGCCCTTTCTATAATCTGTACTTTAGTTAAGATTTAGTTCCTAAATATGGGGAGGAAATGTTGTATATGTACATTGTACGTATGTGTGCGTGTGCCGCTAGCCACGCACACACCTTGTTATAATAAACCAGTGTGTTACTAACTAGCAGTCGTTTCACTCGTCTCCCTATACTTAACAATATCAAAACGTTTGGTGGAACGCCGCGCTGAGTTTATCAGGAGACGGCTGTGCCTCTGACTGCCTTTATTGGGATTAAAGTCATGGGCAGCTTAATTAGCTTTTGTGATAACAATGTATGTACTTTATTCATTAATGAATAATCATATTATTGGTACTCGTTTCAATTTAAATGTTTCATTCCCAACTAAACTTTGAACATCTACACTGTTAAAAACCTCTCGAACAAGGAGCGAGTATAATTATGAGATTAAACGAACTTACCTGTAAGTGAAGTTCTATCTCAATTATACGAAGCTCCTTGTTCGAGAGGACTCCCTCCCTTCAATTTTAATATCCCGCCCTAAAGCTTCCACAGGTGATGGAGTTGTCCATGAAACATGCTTTAAACATAATGACATTAGTTGACAGGTGCGCTCGGAAGCGGGAAACTAACTTTTTTTTTAGCTTTGGATATGAGCTTTGAAAATTGTGACGATGCTGGAGCATAAGACGTAGACTACACTGTTAAAAACCTCTCGAACAAGGAGCTTCGTATAATTGAGATAGAACTTCACTTACAGGTAAGTTCGTTTAATCTCATAATTATAGTGTAAAAGAATATTTTGTTGACAAAAATACAACATTAATTTTATGACGTAAACATAATGTAAGAACTTAGTTTATTTATTTTACTGTTTTGGACATTTACCTGATGACTTGTTTGTGACATGATATAATGCTAATAATTGTATTACTTCCTATGATAACCTACTGACGTTTAATTTAATTATAATGTTCATTTAACATTGGATTGGGGAGTCATATCGTATAACGAAACATTTTTTTTGCATGCTATTTTAAACGAAATGTGTTAAACTATAATTTTACTACTTTTACTGCCATATATGTACCACATTTTTTTGCAATAAACGAATTTGAATTTGAAAAACAGTTATAAATTACGACGTAATTCTGATATTATTCCTTATTCTATGACACTGAGTAAAGATGTCAACACACCATTAAACGAACGCACTTTACCTACGGCCCTTAAACAAAATTAAGGGAACTTCTACGGTTCATTGTACTTATTTCTTCATTATCCTCAAGTACTTATTCTAGACATTACAGTTCCATAATGAAGACACTGAACTGTCCCACAGTAAATGTAACAAAGTACCCACACTTAAGTTTTTAGTGATCGTAAAGGCAAAAGTTTTCGCTGTAAAAGGAAAAAGCGGTTTGATAAGTTAATCATGCAGTAAAGTAATTCACTGTATTTTTTTTTCTGATTAATCTACTCATTATAACATGCTAAAGGTTATTCTGAAATCCGTTTTTAATATCTCAACTAACGCTGGAGATATTAATTAGGAACATCTGAACTCCTTGATTTCGAATGGCTGTAACTTTACTGTCATTTAATTTTTAATCGAATTTCGTCAATACTGCGCATAGAACGGTAACTCTCCCCCCCCCCCCCGCGCCAATTCGTATCGGGCGCCGAGCTAGATTTACCCCACCCCCTCTGGATCTTACTTTAGTCAAAATGGCCGTAAACCGCCGTTCGGACCGTTTGTCTCGCTCGCACTTACGCGGTAAGGAGGCAATCGATAAGAAGGAGATTTTAGTACCTATGGAATGTGTTTTGCCTTCTTTGCTAGGAATTCCTGAATTCAAGAATTCGTGAGTTGAGATCTCATATTTTCAATACATTTCATGTTCTGTTTCGTGACTTATTATTTTGCTTCAGATACCATTAAAGCATTTCAAAAACCAAACTGTACGTAAGCTGACCTGAATGTGCCAACAATGTTAAAGTTTATCTCCATTTCGAAGTAGTTGAAAGGTCTATAATGAAAACATACTAAATTACTGACCAGTGATTATCTACCAATAGCAATTGTTGTAAACATGTAAAGATTTAAGACTATTTTTTTGAATATGGAAACACTTTTGTAAACACATTCGTCCGCGGATCATCCGCTTTTTTCTTCTCGGACAACAATCAAGACGCTGCTGTTTTATGTCGTCATCACAAAATCACCGGCCCGGCACCCAAGGACTTCTTCACCAATGAGTCATTAATTTATTTCAAATGCAGTTTTCACTAACACAGTTGGCTCGACCATTACAGACGGCGTTTCGGCTCGCTATCACGTTGGTCTAACAGAAAGCTCGTAGATGTGTGGTTACTTAGTTCATCCTGGATGACTGACTACCCCAATTGGGATATAGTCGTGAGCTTATGTTATGTTAATTAGCTACCATTTTACAATTTTAAACAAAAGAAAATCATGTCATAATAGTATAAAAAATAATGGAATAAATATCTAAATATATAAAAGGAGAAACTGACTGACTGACATATTAACGCACAGCCTAAACGGCTAAACGTAGGCACTTTAAATTTGGAAAGGACGTAGCTTAAGTACCGTAGAGGAGCACTAAGAAAAGAATTACCGGAATTCCCACGGGAACGGGAATTATCGGGAAAAATCCTTCCACGCGGACGAAGTCGCGGGCAAAAGCTAGTATATATAATATGATTATAATCATAACAGTGGCCTAGTGGATAGATCGTTAGGCTCACGATCTGGACGTCCAGGTTCGATTCCCGTTGAGATTGTCGAAATCACTTTGTAAGACTTTTCCTTTGTTTGGTAAGGACATTTCAGGCTTGAATCACCTGATTGTCTGAAAAATGACGTGCTTCTGAGGATACGTTAAGCCGTTGGTCCTGGCCCGAAAACACCTCCACCAACCCGCAGTGGAGCGGCGTGGTGGAGTATGCTCCATACGTCCTCCGGTTGATTGCAAGGAGGCCTGATTCCAAAAGCGGGACGATATAGGCTGTTAATGTTATGTTGTATGTTATGTTATTTTAATCATACATGTTAGAAGACATGGCTGTACACTATTCACCCAAAAACATTTGTAAAGTCACCGTGTATCCCTGTACGAGTATTAGCATGCAGTCACCCATATTCTACGGACTATTTGCTCCCAAAACACGGACCTCTATTAAGGCAAGTTTAGCAATACCCATTCACAAAAGGGTTTCTTTAAGATCATTTATCATAATCACTGGCAACACTGAACACCAGCCGAGCAGGATATTGAGAAGCCGCTGAACCGAAAAGCAATGTCCTTGGGGTAAAGAAATATTCGAGTTACGGAAGAGCTTGAATACTTTTAAGAGCTATGAAAGCAAACTGCATTTGAACTGTGAGCCAGCTGCCACAGTAACACATAACAACCGCATGGTTTTGTGGGATTGCAAAGTTGGATTCCAGTTTGGTTGCAGTTCGATTTCAGTCTCGTTGCAGTCGGTTTGCAGTTCAAATACAGGTTATTTGTAGTCTTAAGGAATAAAAAGATACTACAAATGTTTTCGGATAATTAATGTACAGTCATGTACAAATAAATAGAAGTATGACAACTGATTTTAATCAGATTAAAATTAAAAATAGATTTAAAAAGTAGTTAGAGCAATCACTAGACCACGGATGTGGTTAAATTTACACAGTAAATTAAATACTTAATAAAAAAAATAAACTCACTCCTACAACACTTTTACAACCCCCTCGCCTAATTTTACGACATCTTCCAATATTCCCTTTAGAGAATTTGCGGCAAAGAGATATTTTTAGCTAAAACCCGCAATTTTCCAAATTTTCCGTTATATTTAGACCGTTAGGATATTTTAACAAACACTTCGATAATCTCTTCTATCTTCACTTCCGGTTTCATATCGGGTGAAAACCCTCAGCGCTCCCCATTTGTCCGGCCAAGTAGTTAATACCATCAGCGGCAAATGTACAATAAGTCACGTCAAAAAAATGTACGTATTTTCGTGTAAGTAAATATGTTTAGGAAGAAAAAACATTAATCATTTTGTGTGTTTTCACAAAAACCCTTAACCCGACTTTTGAATGTAATCTGTGACAATGTTTATCCCCATTCTTCTTTCGATGTTGATAAAAAATCCACACAAAGGCCCACATTATACTTTACATTCCATTAACATCCAGAAATCCAATAAATGGGTGAATAATGGGGACGAACAGTTCAGTGTCAACAGAAGCGGGTAGATTCCTAGGTCCAAAATTCATTTAAAAATTCATCAATTTAATTCTGCAATTATTGCTCATAACTTGTTTCCATATACCTATTGTCGTATTTTTCATGATGCATGTATTTATATAGACAATGTACTAGGTACTTAAAATTTTGTATACTGTCATCTGTCTTTATACAATAAACTGCCTATATACGTCCCACTGCTGGGCACAGGCCTCCCCTCAATCAACCGGTGGGGGTATGGAGCTTACTCCACCACGCTGCTCCACTGCGGGTTGGTGGAGGTGTTTTTACGGCTAATAGCCGGGACCAACGGCTTAACGTGCCCTCCGAAGCACGGAATCATCTTACTTTTTCGGACAATCAGGTGATTCAAGCCTGAAAAGTCCTTACCAAACAAAGGACAGTGTCACAAAGTGATTTCGACAATATCCCCATCGGGAATCGAACCCGGACCTCCAGATCGTGAGCCTAACGCTCTAACCACTAGACCACGGAGGCTGTCTTTATATTAAGCAAATAAATTATCTTTATCTTTTATCTTTATCAAAAATAATTAAATTAGTTAAATTGCGTAGGTATTTCATTATCCATACAGAGTGTTAGTGACATCGTAACGAATACTGAGAGGACGATTCAGACCATAAGTCTGAGTTAATATCAAGTGGAATTTTCCGTCGCAAATTCATTGTTTTTTGTTTTTTTTTTATTATTATTATCAATTCTATACTTTTGCGATGGAAAATTCCAATTGATATTAACTCAGAATAATGAGCTGAATGGAGCTCAATCATCCTCCTCAGTATTCGTTACGATGTCACTCCGTACAAGTTCATGACAATACGAATGTTGTTTTTTTTTCAATTATTTAGTTCTATACTTTTGCGACGGAAAATTCCATTTGATGTCAACTCAGAATCATGGTCTGAAGCATCCCCCAAAGTTTTCGTTACGGTGTCACTAACACCTTGTATAAAAAGGTTCTTTGGTTGAGTTCCAGTTTTGTGAAATTACGTCACTTTATTTTTATAGACACCAAAACTAATTGATTTCCACCCTGATAATACAATTTAATTGATTCCCGGATATTATTCCCATTCACCAGAATATCTGTTTCAAATAATTTAGTTATCGCTATTAATTGTTGTCAAAAGGCAATTAATGCAATAATTCGACTGTAGGTATTTTAAATGATGCATAATGCTTTTTGAATTTAATATAATGTTTTAAATTATAATTTTGGCAGTATAAATTATATTTCGCTAGCGATATCACAATAATAGGTATGCGAGAAGAGGGCCCTCAGCGCTTCCCATATGTCCGGCCAAGTAGTTACCGCCATCAGAAGCAGAAATATAATAAGTGACGTCAAAAACATAAGTTTCTAGTAAAAGGCCGCAGGTTAGGTAACCGGACCGTGTAAAAAAAACGAATAAAGCTCAGGAGATTATGTTTATCGTGGTAAGTTCCTACAGAATTTTCACCCAAATTTGTTTTCGAATTCAAGTTTGGATCATAAATGATTATCACGTGCTCGGCGATGAAACATCGTCAGGAAACCCACATTCCCGAGAAATGCATTTTCGGAGGTATGTGTTGGTTGGAAGGTCAGTCAGGCAGTCGCATCTGTATAAAACCGGA
The DNA here is from genome assembly GCF_024362695.1 of Pectinophora gossypiella. Taxonomy (NCBI): domain Eukaryota; kingdom Metazoa; phylum Arthropoda; class Insecta; order Lepidoptera; family Gelechiidae; genus Pectinophora; species Pectinophora gossypiella. Next base: position 4,063,914 of record NC_065428.1, on the reverse strand, counting down.
CCTGTCAATCTTCAGGTTAGGTAAACGGTTAAAAAAAACCTGAATTGAAATTAGCATGGCTATTGTGACGTTTTGTTAACAAAAATCATATCCTAGACTGTTCTCCAAAACGCTTAGGTGGATAGGGGACAAACTAAAATCAGTTTCCAAAAAATATGTAAGTAAGCATTTATTTATATTTGTTAATATATGCAACACATACCTAAACATTAATACAAATATTATACAACGAACAAGCTACATAAACTCGACACATGACAGGTGTATTAAACGATCCCAATTAGAATGGCAAGTTTATCTTAACAAGCATCAGTTGAAAGTCGATCGTTAACGAAATTGTTTACAAAAAGAGTAATAATGTTCGTTTGTTTCGCCTTTTGACGTTTTTGTTCTGTCCGCCATTTTGTTTCGGCGGTTGGTTTGAAGAAAGATTAGTTTAATTGTTGATTGACTTATTTTGTAGGGTTAGTCATGTTGCAAACGATGTCAAAAAGCGACAATCATAGTGTTAAAAATATATAGGACTGACATAAGGTAAATGTTAATTTTGTGTCTTTATGAAAAATTACATTCTTTCTTTGGCAATCCGATATTTTTATAACTGTCTGTCGTATTTCGTATTCGTTTGCAACTTGGCTAAGTAAGGCCCCTGTCCACTCGGAAATAGAAAAAAAATTAAAAACTCTATTAAATATTTTATTGTGTACTCAATCAGCGACATACCTAATGGTTCTCAATCGTATGTAAAACTAAAATAAAATTGATTGACCAAATTTTTGCTATCGGGGTAAAAATTAAGTTTTAAGACGCAAACCGTTATATTTGAGAGAACATTTGTCCGTAGTAGTTAATGCCATTTGCGGCAAATCCACAATAAGTCACGTAAAAAAAAAACAAAAAAGAGAACATAATTTACTTACTATAAGTAAACGAGAATCTCTGATGTACCTAATACCGACAATGACAAAATTAATGTGTGTGCCGTAAATGTTTTGCCTGTTGATTAGCCGTCCCTTTCCTTTTCGGTGGATAAGAAAAAGACAGGCATAACTTAAAATAAACTTAAAGTAAACGAGAATCTGTGATATACTTAATACCTAAAATGCTAGAAAATATATAAGAAATCATCATCACTAATTTAAGACCCGCGCTCTTGTCGGTGTAGCATTCTCCATGCTACTTTTTAGGGAAAAACAGGGCAGTGGTTTCCCTCTTGCCTTCCGCCCCGCAGTACTCTCTCTAGCTAGTGGGATAGCGCCCAGAGTAGTCTATTTCAAAGCCGTACTAGGACCGTACATAATAAATAAATACCTCTCTGAAACGAAGAATTCTCTAACGATGTCAATGAGAATAAGTACCAAGAATAAGGGATTTTTTGGGTCTGAATTCTTTTTGGGTCAGGGTTTTATCTTTGGAAAAATATAATATAAAGGCACGCAGCATAATCAGTGGATTCTTTGTGATTGTCAGATGGCTTTTACATGGAAGGCGAAGGTAATAATGTAAGGATATATTGAATGGTGGTTGTTGAACGTTCGTTTCCATATTTAGAACGTATTACTTTAGCCAATTGCTCTTAGTTACAACAGAGTCCTTGTAATGGTTGTATATTGTTATAAGTACTTGCACGGATGAACACTGACTCCCATAATACAGATTCACTCTAGTTTGGGAGTTCAGAGGTCATTGCCTCGTGTAAAATTGAAACAGCCACATATTGTAAAATTTATTTTTTAGCTACCTGTGTATTAGGCTATTTGAAATAAATAAATATTATTATTAAATATTATTATTATTATTACTGGTAATGAAGATAAAATTTGCCTATTTCTCCCATCAGGGGTCGCTACTGTTGAGTATACTTAAATATTGATAGATCCCCATACTGTTTGAGTAAACAAACATTATTGTTTTCGTTACATTTTTACACTATAACTCCTTGTGCAGCGAAATCATAGTGTGATAGTTATGCCCTAAAGATTGGAAAGAAGAAAACTTAGAAAAACTTATCTTCAATCAAAACGCCTTTCTTGTTGTTATGTTCTGTTTTTATGTTGGATTCGACCCAATCCATGTTTTCGACTGTTACGACATGTCCGGTCTTATAATAAATTCATTATTGTCATAATAAATATGCGCGTAGTGACCAGTGTTTTGAAGGGAAGAGAGGAAGGGGTAGACCTAGGATAACATTTATGAAACAAATAAAAGAGAAGGTGCAGGTCGTGTCGTATCGGGAGGTGAAGGTTTTGGCGGGAAGAAGAGAGGAATGGCGGTTACTCCACCGACAAGAGCGCAGCTCTTAAATAGAGAGAGAGAGAGAGAGAGAGGAGAGACCAGTGAAGGTTCATAGTAATATTGATGTACAATATGTAGGTATTATAGGCATAGAATAAGGAAAATAAGGAATAATATTACGCATAGAACGGAAACTCCCCGCTCCCCGCCAGCGGCTGAGCTAGGTTTACCTCACCCCTAGATGTTACTTTAGTCTTGAATCGTATGGCGTCAGACGTCACACACATAGACGCGCGTGTACGATAACGTCAATGTGTAGTGTGTATGTGTGTTAAACGGGGTGTTTTGTATGAAGTGTCCGGGGTGCTATAAGTTAGTAAGTCTTCTTCTATCGTGTGCGTTGTGAGGTGGAGTACCAACCTCATCAACCCTGGTGTCAGGGTTACTATTGGGCCGCCAAAGGCCCCTGACATGGCTCATGTAACGACTACTCACTTACATCAGTAAGTAGTAACCGGGACCAACAGCTTAACGTGCCTTCCGAAGCACGGATCATCTTACTTTAGGGCAATCCGGTGATCAGCCTGTAATGTCCTAACCAAACTAGGGACTACAAAGTATTTTTTGTGATATGTCCCCACCGGGAATCGAACTCAGGAACTCCGGATCGTGAGTCCAACGCTCAACCACTGGACCACAGAGGTCGTTGGTTAGTTAGTAAAGAGTTACTTGAGAGGGTCGTAGCAGCTCAGTTGAAGAACGCTTGACTATCAAGGGGTTAGGAAAGTTAGGTTTATAGTCTGTGTACGTAGTGTTTACTTTGACAAGCTAATCATCATTCTATAAAGATATGGCGTCACGACTTGGACGCTTGCCGGAGGGACTAGGACCGCGGAAAATGGAAAGAGAAAGGGAAGGCCTTTGCCCAGCAGTGGGATCTTGTAGGCTAAATAAGATTAGAATCATCATTATGTTTTCTTTTATAGGTACTACCTGCTCCCTGTCCAGTACAGCAGGTAAGTTACTACAGTACACAATTCGCTTCTTTTCATAAAACCCTCTATCTTACTTCACATAAATCCAATGCTGTTGTACATACTAATGAGGGAATTTTCAGGCTACGTTCCCCAAAACTAATATAGACAACGCTGTCGAGATTAAACGTGATAATAACCTCATCACCATCATCACCAGCCCATTAACGTCCCCACTGCTGGGGCACGGGCCTTCCCTATGGATGGATAGGGAGATCGGGCCTTAAACCACCACGCCGGCCCAGTGCGGATTGATGGTTATTAACGACTGCTAATGCAGCCGGGACCAACGGCTTAACGTGCCTTCCGAAGCACGGAGGAGCTCGAGATGAAAACTTTTTTTTTGGTCACCCATCCTATGACCGGCCTTTGCGAAAGTTGCTTTACTTCAACAATCGCAGACCGAGCGCGTTAACCGCTGCGCCACCGAGCTCCTCCTATAATAACCTATTTTCTGTTTACTTTAGTACCTAATTATTCGAAAATACAATGTAATGGCAGAAGTATAAGTATATATTATATAAAAAAATGATAGTTGCATTACATTATGTACTCACAGAATTACCTATAGGTAGCAACATATTGCTAGCAATATATTGCTTCTCTATATTTTGTTCAGAATAATAATGGGTGTAAGATGTGTGTTGTCCATGAAATTAGAATTTTAAACGACAGATAATCTTTGCTGTTCTGGGAGCAAATAAAAAACATAGAACACGTTCAGCTGCTTCTCCTCCCGGGCATGTCGTAAAAACCGACAGAGGGATTGTGTCCTTTAACATGATGGACTAATGTTATGGGCGATAGGCTGATCCCTTATCACCATAAGGTTCATCATATCCATCTTTGGACTTCGTATCAACAGTGGCTGCAAATTGTCTTTGATTACTTGTGGCTCTGCCCACCCCATTAGGGATTACGGGCGTGAGTTTATGTATGTATGTATGTATAATCTTTACAGCGCCATCTATATTGTTTTTGAGGAACCTAACCTGGATAGTCTCTCATTGATATTTCGCGTTTTACCATTAAAATCTTCTATCTAAACACTTTAATGAATCCAATGCTGTTTTACGTAAGTACTAATTGATACTCCGACAAAAACAGCCACACACACGTAATTGGCAGTTTCATTCATTCACTCGCCCCCGTTCAATCGTACTCCATTCACTGGCCAAGTATTTTAACAAGCAAAAACTTGGAAAAGACACGCGCCCGCGATACTTGCGAATTGGCTTAGTCCCGCATCCACTGAGATGATTTAAATGTCGACTCGGTCTGAGAATTACTTTTTTTAAGTATTAATAAATAATTATAATTGCATAAGTCACTAATAGTTACAATGTAGTTACTGTGTAGTTCCTTTTTACATTTTACTCCTTTTTCCTTCACGTGCTCAGCGGTGAAGGAAACCCCACATTCCCGAGAAATGCATTTTCGGAGGTATGTGCCCTAACCTGTATTGGGCTGGTTTTCCCTTCGCGGTTCGGATGGTCAGACAGGCAGTCGCTTCTGTAAAAAACCGGTCCTGTCAGATCTTCAGGTTAGGTAAACGGTCCCTGTGAAAAACGGGTTAATGCTTTAATGGTTAGGGAGATGATAAAAATTAAGTTGAATAGTTTTACCTCAATCGAAACTAGCATAACTATTGCCAGGTTTTGTTAACAAAAATCACATCCGAGTGTTCACTATAAGGCGGATAACAAACTAAAATTAGTTTCCAAAAATATGTAAATATTTTGTTATTATTTCATCTTATATTATATAATCATTATTATATCATCATCATTATTTGTAATTGTTTTAGTGGTAATTTGATATGATGTTGTTGTCTTTTCTTTTGTGTGGCGTCCTTTTAAAATAAACTATTTCTATTCTATTCTATTCTATTCTATTCTGTATTATCCCACTGCCTGCGCGACTATTCGAGACCTGACCATTCAGTACAAACCTCATCCGTCTCCTTGTATGTTGGATTAAATTGTATAAGCCGAGGAGACGGTCTTATTCGATTGGCAGCGGTAACTTAGTTGGGAATGTCTGGCTTTGATTCCAGGTACAAGGGATTCAATCTCATCGCTTAATTAAATAGTTTACACACATACATTAAGCAAGAGAGGTATCTGCCTAACCCAACAGGAAATTTTGTGTGTGCATATGTTTACGTAACTAAGATCACGCCTATTTCTCATTGGGCTAGGCAGAGACGTACGGAGTGAAAAAATAACAAAAAGACAAAATTAATTTCGCATTTACTATGGCCCCGATCCTGCAGACACCTAATTTAATTTTAGGTTATACCCGTCATTTTCTTTTCCGCCGAAAAATATAGGGACAGATAATTGAGGACTGTTAATTTTAAAATGAATGAATAACCCGGTCGAATAAAATAGGCGTCTCGCTGATATGCAACTCGTTTGACGTGTCCTGTCAAATTAATTATATCAGATTAGAGGCCAATGTAAAATTTTTAGAAAGTTCTGCTGCAGTCCTGCCCTTGGTTGGTTTCCCTTGGAGTTGGAAGGTCAATTTTTTTGACACGACTTATTGTAGATTCGCCGCAAATGGCATGAACTACTTAGCCGGACAAAAGGGGGAGCGCTGAGAGCTCTCACCCGGTACAAAATTTAAGACAACAGGCCTGAATGACGCCTTCGACATAATAAGTAAAACGTTAAAATGTACAAATATAAAGCTCACAAGATCTCGTTATCGGTTTGAACTGTCAAAATGCTTACATTATAAAAATAAAACAGATTTGCTGTGCACCTGTGGCTACCATTAAAGCCCTACTTGAATAAAGCCGAAACAAAGTAAGGATGACTACACACTATCTCTTCGGCAAGATTTGTTATTGTTAACGAAAATATAATAGACGATATCAGTCTAATGGTTATTCAAATTCAAAGTCATAAATATCTTTATTCAGTAGGTTTTTTACATAACGAACGTCTCATTCGCCTAAAACTACTGTAGCTTCTCATAACCAGAGTTAGACCACGATCTGCAGGTCCGGATTCGATTCCCGATTGGGAAATTGTTGAAATGGCTTTCTGAACAGTCTCACAAAGAAAAAGGACAGTTAATTTGTTTAGTTAGCATATTGCAGGCTGATCAGTTGTCTGATTGTCCTAAAAAAAGTGATCGGTTGATTTTTATGTTGGTACATGCTTGTAATTTTTTTTTCGGTCAAGGATGATCCATAAATGTTGTTGTTAATGATGTGTTCATGTGTAGGCATAGCTACCTCAATAGGGATAAGGCACTATGAAGTTAAGTTCGGTTCATAAAACCTCACATCTATCATCGTGAAAATTTCCCCAACTTAGATTCAATCGTGCAACACGGGTCTAATGTAAAAAAAAAGTAAAAAAGAAACAAATACTCACGAAAACCAGTCCTTGGCGCCTCATCATTGACGAGAAATGGGTGGCATTCTATAAAAAAAAGAATCATGATGCAAGCTATCCTTCATTGAAAATTTTGCTTAATCTCCATAATTTTACAATCCAATATCGAACTCGCAATATCCAGTGGCAGTTACACCATTTAAATATGGAACGTTCATGCATTGCCAACTTCAAGACGTTCCGCGTTAAGAATTCTCAAACATGTTTAAAAAAGTTCGCTCGATTCTCATCGTATTTTTTATCGATTTGTAATATTTTAAAGCTTATCATTTCTTTTGGCACTTATGGCATTTTTGTAACTGAAAGCAGGCGATTTAAACTTGGAATAAGACTATCTGCAGATAAAATGTGATTGGCTTCTGTTTACTGTTATGCGTTAATTATTATTTTCAAACGGGTTGTCGTTTAAGTGAATGCAACCTTAATTGATTAAGCCATACCTAATAATTGGGTAGTTTCCTAGGTCAAAGACGAAGGGACGGTTTTTTTTTAATTTCTGCCTAAAATTTACGTATGTTCTATAAATTTTATGCTTGTCGATTACCTTTTCATTTTCGTCTGATAAGTAAATGACAGGTATAACTTAAAATAAAGTAGTAAAGTAGTCAGCAGTCAGAGGTACATCTATCGCTAGATAAACTAAGTACCCACGCCTCACCGAGCTTTCTGTTAGACCAACGTGAGGTGGTGAGCCGTATCGCCGTCTTTAATAGTCGAGGCATATGCCCCAATATAGCCCAATAATGTACATACGTAAGATCACGCCTATTTCCCGGTGGGGTAGGCAGAGTTCACGGAATTCCACTTACCAAGATCCTGACATACCCCTTTCGCTTCTCACACTCTCATCAAAGACTTCATACATGCTCGCTGGTTTAGAGTACTGATTAGCCCAATATAGCCCTAAGCGAGGTCTGTATGTGTGAATGTGTGTTATATTTAATCAGCCATTTTGAATACGTGAAGCTGCGGGCGAAAGCTACATCATTACATTTGCATGTACATAAAGCTCAAAATAAATTTGAATGTAACACTGCCACAAAAATAAAATGAAATTATCCGTCCGTGTAAAATACAGTCACCTTCGGGTTACCACATTAATTGAATGTCTTAATGGGAAGTATTATTATGGACCCATCATTTATGAGGCCCCATTATTTTAGGCCCCGGGGGCAACAATCACATGCTTCATACAGTGAAATAATATCGCCGGAGTAAAAAGGTAGCCTCTGGAAATTAATTAAGTACGCTGTTTGTGAAATAAGGTTTGAGACCAAAAAGTCGTGTGTGTAAACATTTTAAAATTAATTTAGTCCTATTTTAAGAAAGCTTTTAACCCTTTTGTTTATTTTTGAACGTCAGCTACTTGTGGCTGTATATTTACATTATTTTTATTTACCACGTATAAAGGACACAATATATCTATCTATCTCATCATCATCATCATCCAAGCCGTGTCCGGCGACGGCGACTCCTAAATATCTATCCCAGGTCGATGTTATGATAGGCTCTAATATGGCTAGCAAAACCGAACTTCGATTTGAAGGTTCGCCCACATGGCGCACAGAATAACTGGCCAGCAGAATTAAATGTATAGTTGTAGGAGGGCTTGTGTCGAGTCTTCCGTATTTGACGTTTTACGTCAACCTTGTGGCTTGTGATATTCCACCTGATAGTTGGGAGAACAGCCTCCGTGGTAGAAGGGTAGAAGGGTAGAATTTATTTATTTATTTATTTATTTATTTATTTATTTACATTTCACGACTTTACAGTGCAGAGGCGCCAATGCGCCGTGGTCTAGTGGTTAGAGCGTTAGGCTCACGATCTGGAGGTCCGGGTTCGATTCCCGATGGGGACATTGTCGAAATCACTTTGTGAGACTGTCCTTTGTTTGGTAAGGACTTTTCAGGCTTGAACCACCTGATTGTCCGAAAAAGTAAGATGATTCCGTGCTTCGGAGGGCACGTTAAGCCGTTGGTCCCGGCTATTAGCCGTAAAAACACCTTCACCAACCCGCAGTGGAGGAGTATGCTCCATACCCCCTCCGGTTGATTGAGGGGAGGCCTTTGCCCAGCAGTGGGACGTATATAGGCAGTTTATGTTATGTTATGTAGTTGGGAGGAGCGAGCTCGTCTTAGACCGGAATGGCGTTACACTGTCCACAAAAACGTGGAACTGTACGAAAAGAAGCGTTTAGAAGATCTATCTATCTACTGAGCCTGTGTCCACCCACTGCTGGGTATAGGCCTCCTCTCTATCACGCCATTCTTTCCGGTCTGTGCAAGTCTCATCCATTGCATTTCGGCATACATCACAATGTCATCCGACCACCGGGCTGGTGGTCTGCCTCGATATCGTATACCATCCCAACAATACAATATATACAACAAAATTCAAAATATCATAATGTCATGTTTTAAAATCCTATAGGATGGTATATCTATGGAGAATAGCTCCGTTTTTTTTTTTGACGTGACTTATTGTAGATTTGCCGCAGATGGCATTAACTACTTGGCCGGACAAATGGGGAGCGCTGAAGGCTCTCACCCGGTACAACGTTTAAGACAACAGACCTGAGGGTGCCCAGTTGGGCGCGAACCTCGGCTCAGGGCGTCGTCTGAGAGGAAAAATATTTGAAAGAATTAATCGACCCTAGTGGGTCGATAGCGATAAGCGCTGAATGAGGGCGTCGACCACGCCGGCGGGGTCGGTATCGGGGACCTGAAGTGTTTGGTGTCGCGAGCTGATTGGCTGCCTCTATGGCTAGAGTAATCGGGTCGTCGGGATCGTATATTACGTCCTTCGGACGCCGATACTTTTCAGTACCGTCCCTAAGCGGAATGTACTCGGAAGCCGCAACTACCAGGGGATTTGGGTGGTGCGGAGCAGAATCGAAAAATTGTTTGGAAGCTAATTTGAGCCATTGGGCAATGGTTGGCAGACCTAGATCAATGTGCAGATTTTCATTGCGAAGGAACCACGGAGCTCCCGTGGCTTTCCGCATGAAACGATTAAAATATAGCTCCGTGAGGATTTCTATATAGTATAGGTATACCTATTTAAATTTTCCTATGGACCCCTTTCTATTAATTTTCAAACTCGTAATAAAGACGACGGAACAAAGTTACGTTAACTTTTCGTGCCAATTATAAAGTCACTATTCCCTCCGTGACTTGTGGAGTTGTGACTGTGACACATCTGTGACTTAACTGTGACATGACTGCCTTTATTATCTTTCTACCAAGTTCTCTAATTACTTCAAACTTTGGCCGCCTTTCGAAAGCTTTTTGGATTGGCTTTATTAATTCTAATTGATTTATAACTTCCTTTTTTTTAAGAAAGAAACGTTTATTATATAGGGACACCACAGTAACAAAAAAAAACAAAACATAGAATAACGCGTAACGTACAATCAAAATTAATAAAAAGACAGTAAACGTTACTTCCTATGAGCGGCCTTTGCGAAAGTTGCTAACTTCAACAATCGCAGACCGAGCGCGTTTACCGCTGCGCCACCGAGCTCCTCATAGGATAGGATGGGTAGGGTAGGATGGATGACCACAAAAAAAAGGTTTCATCTCGAGCTCCTCCGTGCTTCGGAAGGCACGTTAAGCCGTTGGTCCCTGCGGCATTAGCAGTCGTTAATAACCACCAATCCGCACTGGGCCCGCGTGGTGGTTTAAGACCCGATCTCCATATCCATCCATAGGGAAGCCCCGTGCGCCTGCAGTGGCGACGTTAATATATACGTTGATATCAACTCAGAATCATGGTCTGAATTACCCCTCAAAGTTTTCGTTACGTCGTCACTAACAGGACTTGAATCTATACAGAGATTCTAGTCTTCTAATTACTTGTCATTTTAGTCTAATTATGAAGTTCTTATTCGCATTAATTAATTACTCATCAGAGTTCAACGAATGCATTGAAGTAGAACGACCTTTTAATTAGCGGCATCAATGCAGCTAACCAGGTATCGAAGTCGATGAAGTACATCCAATTAGAACACTTTACCACGTTTTATATTACTTTTTATTCGGATTCTAAAGGTTGGTTCAATTTATTTTTTTCTTTAGCCTAATTGATGTCTCACTGCCGAACAAAGCCCTCCCCTGCCCCCTTCTCTTTCCAACCATCCCTGACTTGGGCATCGTTCTGCCAGGTGTTCTGGAAGGCGTCTACCTCGTCCTCCATCGTCATTGTGATCTGCTTCAACGCCGAAGAGCTTGCGGGGTCCAATCAAATGTAATTCCGATTTTAAAAAAATATTTCACCATAAACAAAACAGTTACTTAAACAAACCGCCTCCGTGGTCTAGTGGTTAGAGCGTTAGGCTCACGATCTGGAGGTCCGCGTTCGATTCCCGATGGGGACATTGTCGAAATCACTTTGTGAGACTGTCCTTTGTTTGGTCAGGCTTGAATCATCTGATTGTCCGAAAACGTAAAATGGTTCCGTACTTCGGAGGGCACGTTAAAATCACCTCCACCAACCCGCAGTGGAGCAGCTGTGCCCAGTAGTGGGACGTATATAGGCTGTTTATATATGTATGTAATTAAACAAAACTAAAAATAAAACAAAATAAAAAATAAACTTAATAAAAATAAATGCTTTAGTGTAAATTAACATGAACCGCTAAGGAGTAAGAAGGACTGAATGTCTGGCTCGCAGTTTACGATGAGACATTTATATATAGAGTGTCCCGGGTGTGCCAATGTGGACTATGCTTTCAGAGAATCAGTAAGAACTAACATTTTTGTACACGCATAGCTGAAGCACAGGCGTTTAAGAGATTTGCTAAAGGAATCGCGACAAAAGCTATTGCTCCACGATATCGACATGTTTGTTGGTTGGTTGTGTGGTACAAGGAAAATTGGATGCCCCGCTTGGGATATCAATCATCTATGATCCAAACTCATAGCGGCCCATTCCCGGCTTCGCACGTGTGGACATTTATTGTTTTAGAGTAAAGAGTTTTTCAACTCTTTACTGAAAAACATCGATATTTTTCATTGATTTACCACTACCGTAGATACAGCGTTTTATACAAAAATACGGCAAAAACTTGGCGCTTGTTTTAGCAATACATTCGTACACACCTGTATATACATTCAATAAAATCGTGTCAAATTAAGAAAGTACGCATGGTCTTATTACGTATATTAGTGCGTGGTGCTTCGTAGCGCGGTCGGGTTATACTGCGACATGCACAATGTCATTACTTATTAGAATTCTATTTTTGCAAGTTTTTACCACGCATTTCCCCTTGTAGCCAGTTCGGCGCCTAATCGCGCACTGAGGTAAAGTACTGTCAACGTCGCTATATTAACAGTAACATTGCGTCCTACTTTTTGAGCGCTGATGTTCAATCTACGGTAGCAGTAAATCTATGATGTTTTTACATCGATGTTGCTATAGGAAAAAAATCAACATCGGTGTTAATACACACACTGCCACGAAACAAATTACGAATTTTATGAACGCATTTACAAATACAGGTTTAGTTATATCCAGAACGCATCCACAGCACTTCGCACTTGCACTTTCATTTATTAATTCTGTTTCTTAATAAATTTCGAACAATTTAATTATATTTTATTGTGTTGTTTATTATCGATGTTACCCAAAATCGATGTTCGGTTTGTGATGAATATCGAAAATCGATGTTGAGCTTTTGATTGTGACATCGATGTCAACAAAGTCTTTCAAATATCGAACATCTCTATTTAAAACTGGATTTTAGTGAGTAATATAGCTGATGTTATTCAGTGATAACGTAGCATTCAAATGGTGAAAGAATCATTGAAATCGGCCCAGTAGTTTTTGAGTTTATTAAATACAAACAAAACTACAAATCATTACTTTGTGTAGTATTAGTGTATAGATATTATCAGTCGAGTCAGAGCTGTATTTACAAAAGTAAAAGCAAATACAATTGTAAGTACAAAACAATAACAAAAAAATCTCAAAACTCTTGATTGCACAAACACAATGACAAGAAAAATAACAATTACAGATAGGACAAAAGAAATACAATAAGCGGCCTTATTGCTAAACCAGGCATACTTAAGGTGAAAGAAGCTGAAATAAAAAATAATATGCTAGTAGGTCCTTTCTTTCAACAAAGAAACTAAATTTGGTAGTAGGTGATTATTCTATATTCATATATTAATTATATTATTCGAGCCCTACATCCCAACAGGGAATAGTAAGATTAGACGTAGACATAACAATTGGTGGATTTATCGCTTAACGAAATTTATTACCTTACTCGCTTTCAGTTTAAAAATCCGCTGCGATTTTATAATCTGCACCAAATAGCGGAATGTGAGAAAAGCGGAACAACTGCAAACGTGGAAACTGTAAAGGTTTTCGAAATTTAAATAAACAAGTGCCACGTCAGATGTCAGACACGTACGATTGTTTACGCCGCCATCTTGTTAATGTTTCCGCCATTTTGTAAACATTTACGCGCGAAATGGTGTAAACAACTTAGTTATTTACAGAATTTACTTATTTAATTCACTTCCCAAAAGGATTGTTCAGTTTGTGAAATTGTCACTTCGGAAGCTGTTTGTTTTAGAATTTCGTTGTTGGAGTTTTGATTGGCTCCACTGTGTGTATATAGCTGTTGTAGAAGGCGTCATGTTGGATTCCTGGTTTATACTTTGCATACTTAAATACTTCTTAGCATAGGCTTGCACACAACAACTATCTTTAACCACAAAAAACAAAAATCATAACATCTTGCCCGTATCCCCAAAGGGATAGGCAGAGTGCTGACATACCTACAAGCGTGACACTATGATTAGAGGAAACCACGATCCAATCTATGATCCGAATAGGATTTCACGGCCTCCGTGGTCCAGTGGTTGAGCGTTGTGCTCACGATCCGGAAGTGCCGGGTTCGAATCTCAGTGGGGACAAATCACTTTGTGATCAAATTCAATTCAAATTCAAATTCAAAAATATCTTTATTCAGTAGGTAACATAGTTACACTTTGAATCGTCAATTTTTACATAACGAACGTCTCATCCGCCTAAAACTACTGCAGCTTCTCACAACCTGTATAGCCGGGGAAAAGAAGCTGCAAGAAAAACCTCGGCACAGGGCCCTAGACGTTCTTTAAAAAATAAAAATAAACATAAAATATTGATATACAATTGAGTAATTTAGCTGCCTAATATCAGTTCTCAGACAGTTAATCCCATGCATTCATATCTTCTAAATAATCACTAACTTTATAATAACCTTTTTTGTAAAGTTTTTGTTTAACTACTCCCTAGTTTGGTTAGAACATTACAAGTTGATCACCTGATTGTCCGAAAGTAAGATGATACGTGTTTAACCGTTGGTCCCGGTTACTACTTACTGATGTAAGTGCATAGTCGTTACATGAGTCATGTCAGGGGCCTTTGGCGGCTCAATAGTAACCCGGACACCAGGGTAGACGAGTAGGATTTGGTTTTTAGAAGTAAAAACCAAATCCCATTGTTTAATTATTGTGTCTAGTAATCCGGGCCATTTAAGGTCAAGGTTGTTTAAAGTTTGTCCGTAAGATTCAATCAACAATGGCCGCAGGCTACAGATTAATAAAGATAAATAATATACAGAAGTAAAGGTTAACAGAAGTTTGAAGCTAGGAAACTAGTTTTAGTTTTAATTGTTTCAATAATCACTGAAGTCTCGTTACTAATAAGTTTGTTAAACAACTTCAAATCGATCTTTCCTGTCTAAGGTCTGCCAATCTTTCCAGGCTATACAGGTCGTGAGAAGCTGCAGGAGTTTTAGGCGGATGAGACGTTCGTTATGTAAGAAATGACGATTCAAAGTGTAACTATGTTACCTACCTACTGAATAAAGATATTATTGAATTTGAATAAGTATATTATCTAATTCTAAGCAGTTACTTACGAGTATTATATTTATTTCTTTCAACATATAAACATAAACAGCCTATATACATATATATGTCCCATTTCTGGGCACAAGCCTCTCTTCTATCAACCAGGGTTTAGAGGTTACTCCACCATGCTCCACTACGGGTTGCTGTAGCTGTTTGGCGGCTGGGGCCAACGGCTTAACGTGTCCTCCGAAGCACAGAATCACCTTAATTTCTCTAACAATCAAGGTCAACAAAGGACAGTCTCACAAAATGAAAGTGATTCTGACAATGTCCCCATCAGGAGTCGAACCCGGACCTCCATTTTGCGAGCGCAACGCTCTTAGCACAAGGCAACAGAAGGTATTTTCTTAGTATAGTAATTTTATTTTAGGGTTGATGAGGTTGGTTCACCTCACAACCCAAACGATGGAAGAAGGTTCTACAATCTAAATATATCTATAGAGGCTAATGAAAGCCCTCGAAGTTCACAATACTCTCTAAATATCATGCGATACCTTTAAAATTATAATTCGCAAATTTTCAAAGACAACGTCAGGTTTGAAAGCTGGAATATCAATATTTGCCTCGAGATCAGAGCTTGCCAAAAGAAGGGCCGCAACGTTACATTATTTATTTAGGCCTCGGAAGGCCCCACATATCACATTTTTTCCTGTATAGTATTTTGTGTAAACCAGAGAGACGATCATTGAAAAGGTTAAACGATTTAATGCGTGTTTTGTTTTATTTATCAGGTAACAAAAATCTATATAAATATAAACTATAAGCTAAGATACTTCTTTACTATAAAATTTAAGTGTTTTTTTTTTACATTTGACGCCGTTTGGCATGGCGTTGGAAATTCGTATTGTAATTACTGTAAGTACTGAAATTGCACGTTTTATTCATCAATTTAAGAGCCACTTACATCAGTAAGTAGTAACCGGGACCAACGGCTTAACGTGCCTTCCGAAGCACGGGTCATTTTACTTTTTGGACAATCAGGGGATCAGCCTGTAATGTTCTAACCAAACTAGGGATCACAGAGTGATTTTTGTGATATGTCCCTGCCGGGATTCGAACCCGGTACATCCGGATCGTGAGCCCAACGCTCAACCACTGGACCACGGAGGTCGGTATATGATGATGGTTCGTCCCTGCGGCGGTGAAGTATTAATTTTGTAAAATCAGCCCTTCAAACAGCGATATTAGATCCCCCTTGGCTCGGCAAACGTTCTAAAGGAATCCCTCAACTGTCTTAATTTATCCTCAACCCTTTTGATTGCGTATTCCTTTAATATCGCCAAAACGAATAAACGTTTAAAATGAACGTGAAATCCATACGCGCTGGTAATTTTAAGCGTTTAGGCGTTAATTTTGAATTTGGAGTGCGATGTGGGGTTTGCGTTGGAGATTTGGGACTAAGGCTACAATAGGCTAGTTTCCAACTAGTCAAATCAGTTACTTTTTACTAAACGTCACAACACGAAATTACTATGGAATTTGTATGAAAAAGCACACTGTGTCGTCATAGAAAAACGTGATAAAATGACGGACTTATTATTATGTTTTTCTTGATTAAATTTCAGAAATAAGTTAAATAGAAAAAAAGATAATGTTTTTCCTTAGTTTTAGATCTGTCTTTATTTAATAATCAGAATAATAACAATTATATATATTAAAAATAAAATAATAAAAAAATAATAATTATATTTAATAATTATTATATTTTTTCATAATTTATCTTGAAACTAGTACACGACCCAATTAAACATAACATAAGCTCTTGGCTATATCTCAGTATATATACGTATAGTGTAGTCTTCTCAATCGCGGGCCGTCTTGGTTCGAACCCCGGTACCGGACTTACGTCGTTCTAACCATAGAGGCAGCCAATCAGCTCGCAACACCAAACACTTCAGGACCCCGATACTAACCCCACCGGCGTGGTCGACGATTTCCCTCATTCAGCGCTTATCGCTATCGACCCACTAGGATCGATTAATTCTTTCAATCATTTTTCCTCTCAGACGACGCCCTGAGACGAGGTTCGCGCCCAACTGGGCACCCTCAGGCCTGTTGTCTTAAATGTTGTACCGGGTGAGAGCCTTCAGCGCTCCCCATTTGTCCGGCCAAGTAGTTAATGCCATCTGCGGCAAATCTACAATAAGTACATACATACATACATAAACTCACGCCTATTTCCCACCGGGGTAAGCAGAGACTATAGAATTCCATTTGCTTCGTTCCTGACACACTTCTCTTGCTTCCTCCACATTCATCAATCGCTTCATACACGCACGCCGGTTCAGAGTAGATCGTATTGAACCTTTTCTAAGGACATCTCCAATTTGGTCATCGTAAGTCCTACAATAAGTCACGCCAAAAAAAATAAAAAATAAAACGGACTTGCACCAATGAGATATTTATTTTAAGCGCAATTTTCTTTAACACATTTGGCTCGTATTATAGGTACAGGGTCTGACATCGTAACGTTAACTTTGAAGGATGATTCAAACCATGATTCTGAGTTGATATCAAGTGGCATTTTTCGTCGCAAAAGTATGGAACTGAAAATAATTAAAAAAATACTAAAATTTACATTAATTTTCCGACAGGAATTTCCACTTGATACCTACTCGCTTTTCATTTATTTCTCGGATTCCGAGTCAGGTTTGGCAGTAGTTCAATCGTTGTTCTAGGCACAACAATTTATATTTCGGCACACGTCGATAACAGGATATTCAAACGAATATTTTGAACGGAAAATGATGTTTTGTTCAGCATGCAGTAGAACACATTTACAAAAATAGTTTTTGCAGATTAATTTACAAAGATATAAATAAAATTTACTAAAAGTTTTCCCAACCACCAGTACTCCACTAACCCGCAGAATAGCAGCGTTGTGGAGAAAGCTCCATACCTCGTCCAGTGGATTAGGGGAAGTCTGTACCCAGCAGTGGGACGTAAACAGTGTGTTAGTGACATCGTAACGAAAACTTTGAGGGATGATTGAGCCCCTGATTCTGAGTTGATATCAAGTGGTTTTTTCATCAAATTAAGGAACTGAAAATAATTTAAAAAACCATGAATTTTGCGACTGAAAATTCCACTTGATATCAACTCAGAATCATGGTCTGAATCATCTCCCTCAGTATTCGTTACGATGTCACTAACACCCTGTATAGGCTATCTATACTAAGAGACACATAAAATAAATAATTTCGCAAATAAAAGAAATAAGTCATATTATTAACAAAGAATTGCTCAAATAAATCAAAGTCCAACATTAAAAAACAGTAAAAAACAAACAAATCCACTTGTAGGGAAGCATATTATTTTTCAAGCTAGTAATTTTAACATACTTATCTCTGACACTTGAGTAGAACCGGGAACGTTTCACTGTTGGAAACGCGATAACATAATGGCTTTGAAAAATGCATTCATTTGTGCATTGTTTGTGTGGTAAATAAATTGTCGAGTTTTTGAACGGTTGCGGTATAGAAAAAAAGCGTTTTGACGATATGATGATACTGTTTGCTGATTCAATGGTTTATTTACACCCTGCTAACAATCAATAGCAGTAAACTAAGTATGTGATATATATATTAAATATTTTTACTCTTTATATCTTAATTGAGTAGTTTTAACAAAATAAAACAACAACTTCTTCCCTTATCCTCTAACCCTGACTGACAACCCTGGCTGTAATAAGCGCAATATTGCCTATTACAGTACAACTAAGATATTTCGCTTTTGGGTAGCATTTTTGGAATTCCTACAATTTGGTAATAATGTTCGTTATTAAGGCAACAGATTCGCCTCCGTGGTCCAGTGGGTGAGCGTTGGGCTCACGATCCGGAGGCCCCGGGTTCGAATCCCGGTGGGGACATATCACAAAAATCACTTTGTGATTCCTAGTATGGTTAGGACATTACTGGCTGATCACCTGATTGTCCGAAAATATGATGATCCGTGCTTCGGAAGGCACGTTAAGCCGTTAGTCCCGCTTACTGGTGTAAGTATGTAGTCGTTACATGAGCCATGTCAGGCGCCTTAGGCGGCTCAGTAATAACTCTGACACCAGGGTTGATGGGGTTGGTATTCCAACTCACAACCCACACGATAAGAAGAAGAAAGCAACAGATTTTTTATTTTGTTTTATGTAACACTAATACTGGTCTGTCAATCGCGCAAGAAGTACCGGCCGGAATCGAGGCAAAATTTTAGTGTCATTTACAATTTGAAGTTCCACCCACAAAAAAAAGTATTTTCAACTTGTGATACGGAGCCAAAGTAAGAAATTATTGTCTATTTTCCGTAACGCCATTTTGGGGACCACTGCTAATATGATGGCGTACATTACCAGGCCGCTTCTCTCGCCAGCGAATTCTGACCTTGAGAAATCCCAAGATAGTTATCGAAATTCAATCAACTGGAACGTAAGATCATTTGATAACGAACTTTATCTGTTAAACATGTGCTTATGGGCAAAGTTAGGCGTGTTTTAGTTCATAGGCCTTTATGGTACTTACGTAGAATTACTATTGAGACATGTTTAGGCTTCGTGTATAAAGACGCGGGGCGTTTAGCAGCGTGATAATCATGAATAATTTAAGAGCCACGCTCTTGTCGGTGTAGCATTTTCCATTCTACTTTTCTAGGGAAAAATAGAGCTGTGGTTTCCTTTTTGCCTTCCGCCCCGCTGTACTCTGTCTTACGCGAGTGGGACGGCGCCCAGACTAGTCTATTTCAAAGCCGTACTAGGACTCCTGTCCTCCGTCTCTGAATATTACTGACAGTTACTGCTACCGACTGTCAGGTTCCAGGTCACAGGTCACAGTCTCTGTGATTTGCCCTTTCCGTCCTGCATTGCCGTACCGATGGCTCCCATCTCCGCTTCTGCAACAGTTGAGGTCTTCACCCGTATCCCTGGGCAAGGGTTCTTTATACCCCGTAGGTCTGTAGCGTGCTATAAAATAAAACGCGCGACAACGCTCTTCTTGAACGGTTCTATACACCGCGATATGTTTGATTTCACCGCGCGTCATGGCTTACCATAATCGTAGCTTCAGCTGTAGAGATAACGGGCACGAGTTGTATCTGGCTGTGTATATTTTTAGACACCTTTTTTGACATTACTTATTGTTGATTTGTCGCAAATTGCATTAAATACTTGACTGAAAAGACTATCCCAGACACTAAAAAAAAAATACATTAAATTGTCTTAAGGGGCTTCTACGTGTTGTCTTCGGCCCCACGCACGCCTTCCAAAAGTCCGGGACTCCATAGTCACGATATATGGAAATGACAAACATAATAATAATAATAATAAAATATGTTTATTTTTCTTTAAAAGGTTTCATAATAACACTCCATACAAAAATCTCATTCTTATCGTGTGTCGCTTATTGCGGAAGTGCGAGCGAGACACAGTCAACGCACTCTCTCTCTCTCTCTCTCTCTCTCTCTCTCTCTCTCTCTCTCACTCTTTAGTAGGTTAAGGTCTTTGAAGACTTAAGTAAAACCCAGAGGGGGTGAGCTCCGCGCAATACATATTTCTTGTCCTTTTATGTAAAGAGCCATTTAAACCGTGGTAGCCCTGTCAGTAGAACGCTTGCCTCTCACTTTGAGGTCGCAGGTTCGAATCCCAGCACAGGCCTAAACCAATGTATGTCGAATTTGTTTTCGAATTCATTTTTGTATCACAACTGATTTTCACGAGCTCAGCGGTGAAGGAAAACATCGTGAGGAAACCCAAACTCCCGAGACTTGCATTTTCGGAGGTACGAGTATGTGACCTAACCTGTATTGGGCTGGTTTTCCCTTCGCAGGTTGGAAAGTCAAATAGGTTGTCGCTTTTATAAAAAACTGGTCCTGCGAAATCTTCAGGTTAAGTAAGTGGACCCTGTGAAGAAACGCGACAATGCTAGGGAGAGGATGATGTATTGAGCCATTTCAGTTTACTTAAGCCATAAGCGTGAGGAGCTCGGTGGCGCAGCGGTAAACGCGCTCGGTCTGCGATTGTAGAAGTTAAGCAACTTTCGCAAAGGCCGGTCATAGGATGGGTGACCACAAAAAAAAAAGTTTTCATCTCGAGCTCCTCCGTGCTTCGGATGGCACGTTTAGCCGTTGGTCCCGGCTGCATTAGCAGTCGTTAATAACCATCAATCCGCACTGGGCCCGCGTGATGGTTTAAGGCCCGATCTCTCTATCCATCCATAGGGAAGGCCCGTGCCCCAGCAGTGGGGACGTTAATGGGCTGTTGATGATGAAGCCATAAGCCGTTAAGGATTAATGGGACGCGCAGGCTGTTTGTCTCAACGGATATGTGGCTTCGCCTTAACACAATGGCGCCTTAAATCGGAAAATCGTGAACCGTCTCACTTGGCTAGGCTATCCTGATAGAATTTAGATTTTATTACCGACGATATGCGTTTAATGGCCCATTGGTGCGACAAGTTTCATAATCTGTCTGCCTATTCGGCCTATTTACGTTATTTATGGCTAGTTATGGTCCTGGTTTTGTCACGTGTACGTAAAATGGATTTTGAGGTTATAATATGCTTATAAACCCGCTGATGTATGCTATTTGTGTGAGTAGTTAGCGGAATTCAGAAATCTAAATAGTGTACTTTCAACAAACATAATAGGATTCCTTTTTATTATGGATTAGACGCATAATAGTCATAGCTCTCATGATAGAAAAGAATCGATCGGCCTTATCTCGACTGATACATCACTATGCTAGAACGTCACAACACTAGCTTACATACTTTAACAGATCTAAATTCTTATCGCGCATTGAATCTATTGTAAAATCTTTATTGTGTATGTACCTAATCGTTCTGTTTAATAATAATCACAAAAAAATGGTGTTCTTTTGTTAAATTATAAATATTAAAGTAATAAATTAATCGTGTTTTTTTATAATGCCTCGACTATTTCTGATGGTAAACATAGAGAATTCCTAATTGCAATAGAAACTGAAAAGCAACGCAATGAGTCAGTTTTTGAGGAGCTCGGTGGCGCAGGGGTTGACGCGCTCGGTCTGCGATAGTTGATGTTAAGAAACTTTCGCACAGGCCGGTCATAGGATGAGTGACCACAAAAAAAAAGTTTTCATCTCGAGCTCCTCCGTGCTTCGGTAGGCACGTTAAGCCGTTGGTCCTGGCTGCATTAGCAGTCGTTAATAACCACCAATCCGCACTGGGCCCGCGTGATGGTTTAAGGCCCGATCTCCCTATCCATCCATAGGAAAGGCCCGTGCCCCAGCAGTGGGGACAATAATGGGCTGATGATGATGAGTCAGTTTTGAATCGGTTGCCACTACCATACTGGCCTACTAGGTGTTTCTTCGCCTAAAGGACCCCATGTTGTAAGAAGGAGGGTAGACTTGAGCCGGCAACCCGTTCCACTTTTCCGTATTTTTAGAAACGACTTTTCAAATTTACCGATAAAATTCTTCCGTCTACAATTAGTACAACCACGTTGCCAAGTTGCCAAGTTTTGAGCCGATACTATGTAGTTTGCCATCGACACGATAAGAAGAAAAAGTACAACCACAAAGCGACGAGTCGTTGATTATCATGCGATGGATATACCTCTGACTACCGTAATTAGATACCCCATCTAAGTACCCATATCTCACCAAGCTATCTGTTAGACCAACGTGATAGGTGAAGAGCATATCGCCTTCTATAACGGTCGAGCCGACGATCTGGTGAAGGTCGCGGGAAGCCGCTGGATGTGGGCAGCGCAGGACCGATCGTCGTGGAGATCCTTGGGGGAGGCCTATGCCCAGCAGTGGGCGTCGTACGGCTGATGATGATGACAAACTGTGTTAGTGAAAACTGTACTTAAGATAAATCAATAACTCATTGGAGCAAGTTGGTACCTGTGTGTTCGCGGTTAAAAATGACGGACACATAATAATATCTATCGATTCTCTATCATTATAATATTGATAAATGAAATACACATTCCATAAATAATATGACGCAAATTAATTCTACTAAATCCAATTTTGACGTCACCAACAAACCGTACTATCCCCAATCACTCCGGGGATTTAGCCGGTTAATAATTCAGGGATCCCTAACTGGAATTAATATTGAACTGTGCAGGTGGGTTCTGTAGATATTCGGACAATGAATAGGTAGTATTTGGGTTTAGTGGACCGCAGTATTGTTAATAAATAGGCTTTGTTTCCGTTGCAAAGGTTGTGGTCGGTTTAAAATACGTTTTGCCTTATGTTTTGGCCAACATGTTTCCACGCTAGGGTTGCCGAACTATCGATATTTTCACAATCGATAGTTTTTATATAAAAAAGAACATACATTACATTACATAAACAGCCTATACACGTCCCAATGCTGGGCACATGTCTCCCCTCAATCAACCGGAGGGGGTATGGAGTATATTCCACCATGCTGCTCCACTGCGGGTTGGTGGAGATGTTTGGGCTAGTAGCCTGCGACCAACGGCTTAGCGTTGCGAAGCACGGAATCATCTTGCTTTTCCGGACAATCAGGTGGTGAAAAAAGAACATGCTAGTAATTTGTCACCTCACAATATAGTATCGACGGGGAACAATACTGTAGGTAGATGCTTTTTTTTTGTTTTGGTTTTCCCCGAAGGGTAAGGCAAAGGGAACTATGCCCATACAGCCATGTCTGATGAATTTTTTTCTTGATGATTAATGAAATGATGAAAGGTGATGATGATGAAACCTACGCCCCCACCCTCGGAGTAGACCCCTAC
This sequence comes from Pectinophora gossypiella, assembly GCF_024362695.1. Classification (NCBI taxonomy): domain Eukaryota; kingdom Metazoa; phylum Arthropoda; class Insecta; order Lepidoptera; family Gelechiidae; genus Pectinophora; species Pectinophora gossypiella. The sequence continues at coordinate 4,040,586 of NC_065428.1, read as the reverse complement.
TCCGAACCCCAAACGAATTAACTCAAAAGTCCGCATAAACTTTTGAGTTATGAAGCGGCTTCCTGGCACGAAGCGAAAATAGGCAGATACACTTTGTTTATTGAATAGTCCAATATAATAACACTCGCGAATGTCTTCCGACTAACTTAATGCGATCATTAACCACAAAACACCACTTCGTATTAATTATTTAGATCTGAATGATCTATAAAGAAAGCAGCTGTCCCGTTCCCGTTTCCCCCCAAAAAGCCACTGTAGATGCTTGAGAGGAAACACTATCGATAAAATCGTCTGTTTTCGCAAGAGTCGGCAGGAGCAGGATAGAAGACAGGTGCTGATTCCAGTACTCACCATCTTAGTTTATTTTAAGTTATACCTGTCATTTTCTTCTCCACCGAAATAGAAAGGGACGGGTAATCAACGGACATAAAATTTATGAAAAACACGTCAATTTTAAGCAGTTTAAATAACCCTCCCAAACTTTTATATTGGCCAATAACCCGACTGAATTAAGTTGACAGCACACGTGAAACGGATTGCACATGAGCGAGAAGCTATTTTATTCGCCGGGGTTATTCATTCATTTTAAAATTAACAGTTGTCAATCGTCCGTCCTTTTCCTTGTGGGCGGATAAGAAAATGACACAAAACTTAAAATAAAATTAGGAGGTGTCTGCGGGAATCGGGGCCATCGTGACGGTAGTATCGATAATATTGTTTTTTCTCAACTATCGAAAGACTATCGATCGGTATAAAAAAGCAAAAATAGGTAGAACCGTGCTGCCAGAGTATCTTAGATTAACTTTTAGACGCTTCTGGCCCATCTCTTACATTATAATTAAATATCGTGTCGGATAAGATATAAATAGTCCCCACGACATATGTCGAGCGACATGTATCCTCGGAGACATCGGGATATATCGGATGACATCGCTAGACTTCGCCCGACAACTGATGTAATTCCTTTTTTTTACCTTTGAAGGGTTCGCTCTTGGCCCCAGACTTGCCCGAAGGCATTGACGAGGCCTAAGATGGAAAGAGGCTTCCTTATAACGCGTTATATGAAAAGTATATTTATCATAATTTAATAACACAAAATTACATGTCAATTTTATATCTCAACCTTAACAGGTATTTCTTTTTAGACTCATTATTCCTTTTTAGACTTTTACAGAATGCACGGGAAGAAATGAAAACAGTTTTTTTTTATTTCAGGTAAGTTCGCAACTACAAACTCACCTCGTGGCGCATGGTAAGTGGAATTATGGCTGGAAAGCGGTTAACATTTATTTTATTTTACCTAAAAACCCAATAATTTATTATTATTGGTATTGAAAATTATATATAAAAAGGAACAGGTAGATCTATGGCGAATAGTGCGCGGTTTTTATTGTACTATCTTGGTTTTTTTTAAATACGTTCAGTCGCGCCGCGCCGCTCACACAAGTAGATTTTGTGAACTAGGATCAAAAATGTTTACGGCAAATATTATAGATCTTCTGGTCTAAAACTATTACAAACACAGAATTGTGCAAAATACTGTGGAGACTCGATATCCGCACACGGACATGGCGGTGGATTGGGTCATGTCCTTAGAAGACCTATGGAACATCCGTCTGATCTGGTGTGCGCGTGGAAAACGCAAAAGGGCGCGGCCCAAAGGCACGAGGCGATGCTCGGTTGACCGGGAATTATAATAATAATAAATAATAATAATAAAAGCCATTTATTTCAGACACAAGATCCATCGAGTTACAAACAGATAAATAATACAATACAATAATAAAAGATAAAAAATAATAAAGATAAATAACAAAATTGCTTTAAAATAAAATATAAATATTCTAAAATAAAACAATCCTTCATAAATATAAATAATTAAAACTTTACGTCACAACATTTAGCCATCGTTTGTACCAAGAAGTGCCCAACATCCTTAGTTGCAATTCCTTGATAACAACATTATTCGACCGATACAGAGAACACATACACACACACTCACACACACACACACACACACACACACACACACACACACACACACACACACACACACACACACACACACACACACACTTACACTCGGACACACACTACTCCCAATCTTATTATTATCATTTTTGGGTACTGGCCTTAAACCATGCTAAGATGTTTCATATTTTTATTTTTACTGATACTTTCTTTTCAAAAAATAATTTTCTGGCCTCTTTCGTTTAGCTTCGCTTTTAAAAATGTATAACGATGTTCCAGAACTCTAGGGAAACCTATAAATAGCTTAAGTTTAGATAATAAGTGTTGTTAAATATGTTTTTATAATGCTGTTGGTTTTCTCAATAAACATAAAAATAAAAAATAAAAAAATAAAAACACATGAAGGAGGCAATCCTGTGTCTCACAACTGCATTAAATGTGTTAACTCTTGCCTCAAAAAACATACCAGATGCACTACAACAACTCTTCAAGCCCATCAGGTACCTAAAACGTGATTGTATTGTACTCTAATTAAAAACTCTCGGCATGTCATGGAAAGCTACAGAGGCTGTAAAAGATCGCGAGCTGTGGGAATCTGTTTAATCTGTAGGGCTCGCCCTACAGCCCAACAGGGGATAAAAAAACAGAAGAAAACGATTTTTTTTTAATTTAAAAAGTAGGAACAGTGGATTTTTATACACTCTTCTATGAGTGTTCTCTACGACCGATTTCGGCCATGGCGACCACTTCGACTCCTAGTCGGCACGACGCTGATGCGCCCGAAGATTTGTACGACATTATTATATGACCTACTAACACCCCCCCCCCCCCCTATTACTATCTGCCCCCTTAAGAAAAAGAGAAAGGCACTTTCCGATTACATGTAAGTACAATAAAATACTTTCAATACTCACTAGTTAAGTACGTAAGGAAGAACATTCGACTTCTTCTTCTATCGTGTGGGTTGTGAGGTGGATTACCAACCGCATCAAACCTGGTGTCAGGGTTATTATTGAGCCGCCATAGGCCCCTGACATGACTCATGTGACGACTACGTACTTACATCAGTAAGTAGTAACCGGGACCAACGGCTTCACGTGCCTTCCGAAGCACGGATCATCTTACTTTTTGGACAATCAGGTGATCAGCCTGTAATGTCCTAACCAAACTAGGGATCACAAAGTGATTTTTGTGATTTGTCCCCACCGGGATTCGAACCCGGGACCTCGGGATCGTGAGCACAACGCTCAAGCACTGGACCACGGAGGCCGTTCGACTTTATTAGTTTGAATTCATATTTGGATCATAAAAAGCAAATGGTCATATCACGTGATTTGTGGCCGGTTAATTGCAATAGGCTCGCTCCCTATTACATGGGACTTACACATACTTGACGAGGAGTGGGTGTACTACACACCTCTGCCTACCCCTTCGAGGACACAGGCGTGATGCTATGTAATATTATACAATATTGTTCATGGATCTGCATGTCCCTGCTTACCTAAATGTAGATGCTGGTGTGGAGTTGTTATATACACCTCTGTCTACCTCTTCTGGGTTACAGGCGTGAAGCTACGTACAATAAGATTCCCATTGACATTCACAATTTGCCTTTCAACTGTTTTAAGACAGTAGTTAAACAAAAACTTTACAAAAAAGGTTATTATAAAGTTAGTGATTATTTAGAAGTTATGAATGCATGGGATTAATTGTCTGAGAACTGATATTAGGCAGCTAAATTACTCAATTGTATACCAATATTTTATGTTTATTTTATTTTTTTTAAAGAACGTCTAGGGCCCTGTGCCGAGGTTTTTCTTGCAGCTTCTTTTCCCCGGCTATACAGGTTGTGAGACGCTGCAGTAGTTTTAGGCGGATGAGACGTTCGTTATGTAAAAATTGACGATTCAAAGTGTAACTATGTTACCTACCGAATAAAGATATTTTTGAATTTGAATATGTTAGTAAAACATTTTCGACTAAATGACTCACCATCCCCCTAGCATTATCCCGTTTTTCACAGGGTCCGCTTACCTAACCTGAAGATTTGACAGGTCCGGTTTTTTACAGAAGCGACTACCTGTCTGACCTTCCAACCCGCGAAGGGAAAACCAGCCCAATACAGGTTAATTCACATAGGTATTTCCGAAAATGTATTTCTCGGGAATGTGGGTCGTTTCGACTAAATGACTCTCTCTCTCTCTCTCTCTCTCTCTCTCTCTCTCTCTATTTAAGAGCTGCGCTCTTGTCGGTGGAGTAATCGACTTCATTACTCAATAGGTAGGGCGTGTGGACTAAATGACTGATCGTCATTAATAAGACTAACTAATCCACTGGTCAAAATATTTGTGTACTCACTCAACTGTGTCCGATGAATTGAATTGGTGTTCTGCCAAACACGTATTATGATAATAAATACAACTTAGAAATATTACTAGCTTTCTGTCCCCATCTTCACTTATAACATAAAATCTCTTTACCGGGTGAGAGCCTTCAGCGCTCCCCATTTGTCCGGCCAAGTAGTTAATACCATCTGCGGCAAATCTACCATACGTCACGTAAAAAAAAAACAAAAAGAAAAAACTCTTTTGTATCCTCAAAGAGGTAGGTAGATGAGTGTAGTAAGCATATATATACCTCCAATCCCCCGAAGGTATGTTTCAGTTCCATATAATAGGGAGGATCCTATTGCCATAAGTAACCACGTGATATTAATCATGATCCTAACCAGTTATGTGCGGTTCCCGTATACCCACTTCGGGAATGTTCCCGACAATAAAAATGTGCAAAACTTATGTAAAAAGAGCTTTATTACCTAACCTTAAGGCCGATAAAACCAGAGAACAAGAATGAACAATTTGAAAAAAAAAGCAGCCAGTCTCCTTACTATTAAAGATCCCAAAGTGGGAATATTCCTGTAGTAAATATTCAGGAACATTCCCACGCTGAACCGAACGGAACTGATTGGATAAAAGAAAAAAATAATATTACACTAGCTTTTGCCCGCGACTTCGTCCGCGTGGCGTGTTATAAAAGAGAGATCATTGTGTGTGTGGAAGTGCATATCAAATTTCAAGCATGTAACTTATGCACATTATGCGGTTTAGATTTTTTCATACAAATGTTTCTTCCGACTAACTCCCGTTTCTGTGTGAATTTTGCAATATCCTGTTGCAACTAAGCTTTAAGTTAACTAAGGTACCTGCATGCCAAATTTCAAGCGTCTAACTTAAGCGGTTTAGATTTTTCATACAAAAGGATTTTCCCGCTTATTCCTGTTCCCGTGGGAATTCCGAGAATTCCTTTCTTAGTGCACCTCTACGGTACCTAAGCTACGTCCCTTCCAAATTTCAAGTGCCTACGTTTAGCCGTTTAGGTTGTGCGTTGATATGTCAGTCAGTCAGTTTCTCCTTTTATATAATTTAGATTTGTATTATGACAAAACTAAGTAAACAAACCAATCCTATCTACAATCAACAAATATACTCGCAGCTATCTCCCCGTACTCACAACAATAGCCTCGGATCGAAAGAATCTAGAAAATCACAAAGTCTAACACTAGCACTGGCTATCTAGACTGGTGTGGGCTCGAGAGGGTATAACTAACACACGAGACAGTTTAGATTGTGAGCCACGAGACAAAGAAAAAGAATAAAATATATTGATACCGATGATGGCGGCAAAACGCGGCAGAATAAACTAGTTTCCAACTAGTCAAATCAGTTACTTTTTACTAAACGTCAAAACACGAAATTACTACAAATTCTATTGTATGAGTAAACAAACTGTGATATCATACAAAAACGTAACAAAGTGTCGCACTTATTATTAAATTGTCCTTTATTAAAATTCATAAATAAGTTAAATAAAAAATAATAATAAGTTAATAAATAATAATAATAGTAATAAATAATAATAATAAATAAATAGAAAAATGAAAACGTTTTTTGTCAGTGTAAGATCTGTCTTTATTTAGTTAATAATTCATAATTTATCTTTGACGTAGGAAACTACCCAATTGGGCTGTCTTTTCGCAGGTTGGAAGGTCAGACAGGCAGTCGCTTCTGTAAAAAACCGGACCTGTCAAATCTTCAGGTTAGGTAAGCGGATCCTGTGAAAAACGATATAATGCTTAAGAGATATACGAATGTTTATAGACGTTTGGTGTCATACTAAAAATATTTAAAAGCAGCTGCTATATATCTTCGGTTACATTTTCAAATATTAAGCAAAACGGAAAGTCTTCGGAAAGAATGTTCATAGAAGGTTGGCGTCATAGTATTAAATGTTCTAACAGTCCTTTGTTACACCCCTGTAACGCGTTTTTTGCCAACGGATATTTCTTATTTATTTACAAAATGTATGAAAAAACGTGACTTTGAAAATCCAATTAAAGCCAAACTGATGGTCATACTTGTTTGGTCTCATAATAAAAAATGTTCAAAAGAATCTACTCTATAGCTTCGACATTTTTTTTTTCTGTGGCACTTTCACCTTTAGGCCGGGCGAAGTATGGAAAGCCGATGATGTCTTTAGTCTAATAATCACTTTTTGCAGCATTTACCATATAAGCTAGTAGAAAATCCTGAACTTAACCAGGTGTCTGCCGGAAAGTGCCTCTGACTACTCCAATCGGCATATAATCGTGAGCATTTGGGTAATTTTTTTTACCTGTTGTGCTGACACAATTTAAAAATCCTCAAAGGAATGGGTTCGCTCCACGAAGACTGTGAAAACCCCAGGAGGCTTCTGAGCTTCTGGTAGGAGTTAGTTTGGCTTACGTAGTCAACAATAGCACGCATAATGGGCCATTTTAGAGGAGCTAACTAACTAACGTGAGCATTCGGTTAATAAAAATTGCGTGTGTATATATCCAAAGCGGTGAAACGCATAACCCCGTTTTTTCTTCGCCACAATCGGATAAAAATCACGTCACATAGGCATCAGCTGGAAGAAATCTCTTTGTTTAGAGATAGGCTTACCTGTACCGCCTGTTTTATTGTGTACAAATACTTAAATAAACTTTACTGCGCTGCCCGCATCCAGCAGCTTCCCGCGACCTTCACCAGATCGTCGTGGAGATCCTTGGGGGAGGCCTATGCCCAGCAGTGGGAGTCGTACGGCTGATAACAATGATGATGAAACTTTACTACTTACTTACTTTTGCTTTTTTTTGTAATTGTTTAGTGGTAATTTGATAAGAAATTTGTCTTTTTTTGTGTGGCGTTTTTTTATAATAAAGTATTTCTATTCTATTATAATAAAAATAAAGTGGCGTTTTCGCAACATAGTCTGTTATCAAAAACAATATCGCGCCGATTTGCGCCCTGTCTTATCGGAAGTATTAAATTCAGCTTATTAAAGTTAAAGTGGTAAAGTAACTCAGATATCACTTTACTAAGACAATTAGATATGTAAGTTCTTAAAGATACAGCCATTGTTTGAAGTAAACTTTATGTTTTAGACATGTATCGAAGTCTGCTTTAGTTTCTTTGAAGATTTGCCTTGAACAACATCCATTACTTGGCTGAAAGAGGTAACTAACTTACCGATTGTGTTGTTTTTAGTGGAGTGAATGGGAAAATAGGTACAATACAGTACAATAGAAATATAATTTATTGTACACAACATACAAAACAAGTTTTACACAAGTGGACGAAAGATACAGTACAATCTGGTGGCCTTATTGCTAAGCAGTAATTTCTTCCAGGAAACCAGTGGCAATAAAACATTTATCACAGATTGGTAGTTAAGTGAGTTACCTACCTGAGGTAGGTTAGGTATAATAACGTGAAGTTCATGTGGAATAAGTAATTAGTAAGTAGACAGTAAGTCAACCTCATTATAGAATAGAATAGAAATTGTTTATTATAAAAGGACGCCACACACGAAGACAAGACAATAATATCACTTAAAAATTTTCACAAAACAATTACAAAAAGCAAAGGAGAATGTTCATTAGAATAATCATAAGGTGGTAGTGGACGTCCTGAGATAAAAGAGCCTCACTCGGCACAAGTATTATGTGGACCCTGTTGGGTGAGGCACGAACGTCGTGTTTCATATTATGTATATGCGTTAATATTCGTACATCATCATCAGCCGTACGACGCCCACTGCTGGGCATAGGCCTCCCCCAAGGATCTCCACGACGATCGGTCCTGCGCTGCCCGCATCCAGCGGCTTCCCGCGACCTTCACCAGATCGTCGGTCCACCTTGTAGCGGGCCTACCCACTGAGCGTCGTCCGACACGTGGTCGCCATTCCAGAACCCTTCCGCCCCAGCGGCCATCGGTTCTCCTCGCTATGTGTCCTGCCCACTGCCACTTCAGCTTTGCAATTCTCCGAGCTATGTCGGTGACTCTAGTTCTCCTGCGGATCTCCTCATTTCTGATTCGATCGAGCAGGGAAATACCGAGCATTGCTCTCTCCATTGCCCGCTGAGCGACACCGAGCCTCCTCACGAGACCCACAGTAAGCGGCCACGTCTCACTGCCGTAGGTCATCACTGACAACACGCACTGGTCAAGCACTTTCGTCTTGAGACACTGAGGTATTTTGGACGAGAAGATATTCCTACATAGATTAAATATTACCAAATAACTTAAAATAGATCATCATGATAGATTATCATGATCATGATGGTGTGTTTGATAATTATCATGGTCAAGTGGGAGACGCTCAATTATTTTTTCCCTTGTTTATGAATCTGGACGAGTAAATCAACGACTAAAGTAATTTTAAACTTTAATTTGAACAATTTCGAAGCGACAAACTTTACTCAGTCAGGACAGTGATGGATTCAGGATTTTTAATGCCAAAGTCAAAATATTTTATTGAAAACCTATGGGTAATTAAGAATACCATTCGAAACTATTCTTCTTCTTCTATCGTGCGGGTTGTGAGGTGAATTACCAACCTCATCAACTCTGGTGTCAGGGTTATTATTGAGCCGCCAAAGGCCCCTGACCTGTTTTACAGGGCTCATGTAACGACTACTTACTTACATCAAAAAGTAGTAACCGGGACCAACGACTTAACGAGAAGTCTCTTTTTTTGTATATATTTATTGTTGAAAACATTTTACGTAATAATACAATTGAATCGCATTGCTAAACCTTGCAGGTTTGTCTCAATACAATATTCCGCTATTGTTACAGTTTGTACTTCAGAAGTATACTACTAATTACTTACACTATTGAATCTATATTGAATAAATAAAGTATATACTTATGTCAAACGCCAAACGCATACATGGACGAAAGAACCTCTGCTTAACCCGGTGGGAAATAGGAGTGAGTTTATGTATGTATGTAATTTAAGACCCTGAATCCGCTACTGACTCGGGCTATAGCGTTGACTAACATTTTGCTTTGATAATTGTAGAATTATGCAACTCTACAAAGCTAACTCTAAGTTTGTGAGGACAAATTATTAATAGCATTATCGCTGGGCACATTTTAGAATAAGATTTGGAATTAAAGCGATTCGCACAGATCGTTGGCTATATAGTCGTCCGGGTTGAAAAGAGTCGTCGCTAAGACTTCATTCTTCTTTCCTAAATAGTGTGGGTTGTGATGTGATACCAATGCCATCCCATCAACCCTGGTTTCAGGGTTGCTATTAACGGCCTCCGTGGTCCAGTTGTTGGGCGTTGTGCCCACGATCCGGAGGTCCCGGGTTCGAATCCTGGTGGGGACAAATCACTAAAATCACTTTCCCTATCACGATCCCTAGTTTGGTTAGAACATTACAGGCTGGTCACCTGATTGTCCAAAAAGTAAGATGATCCGTGCTTCGGAAGACACGTTAAGCCGTTGGTCCCGGTTATTACTCACTGATGTAAGTACGTAGTCGTTATATGAGTCAAGTCATGGCAGCTCAGTCATAACCCTGACACCAGGGTTGATGGGGTTGGTAAGCCACCTCACAATCCACATGATAATAGAGAAGGATTGCGATTGAGTCGCCAAATGACTCTGACATGGCTCATGTAACTACATAACTACTTACGTAAATAAAAGTGAGAACTGACTGCTTTATTAAAATTAGCCTACATTCGCCGATATCTTATATAGCCAACTAAAACTGACGCACTGAAAACAAAGGTGTTTATAATTTATCTGAGATCCAAAGTAGACTATCATTAAATTCAAATTCAAAAATATCTTTATTTAGTAGGTAACACAGTTACAACTTTGGAACGTAATTTTTTACATAACGAACGTCTCATCAGCCTAAAACTACTGCAGCTTCTCACAACCTGTATAGCCGGGGAAAAGAAGCTGCAAGAAAAACCTCGGCACAGGGCCCTAGACGTTCTTTAAAAAACCAAACATAAAATCGATTCCTTTTTTCTCAGGTACTAATCTTCTTTAGATTTACCGCGAGTGGCATTCACTACTTGAACACACCCCGGACACTTCATACAAAGAACCTTGTTTTACACAGACACGACAACATTATCGTTCACGCGTATCTGTGTGTGTTACGTACGTCTGACGCCATACGATTCAAGTCTAAACTATGTTCGAGGAGGGGTGAGGTAAACCTAGCTCAGACGCTGGTGGGGAGCGGAGAGGTTCGGTTCTATACGTAGCATTGTCAGTACTATTCAAAGGCAGAAGCTATTCAGGTCCCGGGTTCGAATCCCGGTGGGGACATATCACAAAAATCACTTTGTGATCCCTAGTTTGGTTAGGACATCACAGGCTGATCACCTGATTGTCCAAAAAGTAAGATGATCCGTGCTTCGGAAGGCACGTTAAGCCGTTGGTCCCGGTTACTACTTACTGATGTAAGTAAGTAGTCGTTACGAGAGCCATGTCAGGGGCCTTTGGCGCCTCAATAGTAACCCTGACACCAGGGTTGATGAGGTTGGTACTCCACCTCACAACCCACACGATAGAAGAAGAAGAAGAAGAAGAGGCAGAAGACACGAGTCCGAGTACGGCTTTGAAATAGACTACTCTGGGCGACATCCCACTCGCGTCAGACTGAGTACTGCAAAGCAGAAGGCAAGAGGGAAACCACTGCTCTATTTTCCCCTAAGAAGTAGCATGGAGGATGCTACACCGACAAGAGCGTGGCGTGGATTAGTGATTATGACGTAGTATTATTACTTATTCTATGACTTGACCGAACAATATCCGATAAGTCACTACATAGTATAAAACGCAACGGATTTTGATGCGGTTTTTTTTTATTAGATAGAGTGATTCAAGTGGAAGGTTTATATGTATAATAACATCCATTAAATAGTGGAGAAATACTGTTATTTTTGAGGTTTTTAATGTGATGTCGTAAATAACTTCAATTTTTCCTCGGCATTGCAACCGAGCGAAGGCGGGGCGGGTCGCTAGTTAATAATAATATTTCCAGCCACTCAAGTCTATATCTAAAACATTCTGTGCGCAGTGTGACTAATGATAATTAATTAGGTATTTACCCCACAATGCACGACACCTCGCATGAATTCATTCCGTTTTTGCTTCCTCTGTTCAACCATGATAACTGGAGAGTGAATTATGACCACTATATAATATATCCTCGCTGACGTCGCTAAGTGACTAATCTGAAATTTTTAGCGAATGTGAATTTCACCTTTTGCTATTGTCAATAAGACACAAATTATTTTAGCAAAACAATGGAGATACGTCAATTTGCAAAGTCAGCCACGATATGTCTGTGATAAACTGAAAATAGAGAGGGTTTAATTACTACCACTATTTTTAGAGAGAACTAAAAGCCACTTTATGGGGATGTGACATCCTATACTTAAAGGTGCCTGGAAGAGACTGCTAGTTACCAATTAGGCCGCCTATTGTGCTCTTTCTGTATCTCTTTTATTTGGTATTTCCTGATTGTGCAATAAAGTATTTGTCATGTCATGTCATGTTATACGTACAGTACACATCTAGTCACTGCCGCACACTCATAAGAAAAAGTCATAGTTTCCCTAACATGACGGAAAAATCCACTTGATACTAACTCAGAATCATGGTCTGGATCATCCCCCCCCCCCGGAATTCGTTACGATTTCACTAACACCTGTATTCTTCGGCAGAGGGGCACGCGTGCGCTTGGCAATCCTCTATATCTCTGAGTACAGAACCAATATTTTTCCAATCAGTCAAAACGGTATAAAATTAAATGTAGGTAGGGAAAGCTGACTCCTCAAATATTTCTCTTCCAACATTCACTGAAAACTAAAACAAACTACATATCCCAAGCGAAACTCTTGTTTGAAATGAAATATATCCACTGCCTGCGAGGTTTCAATATTGCAAACGCTTAAGGTCCTTATACACTGAAGCAGTACCGGTATCGACTCGGAAGCGGGAGTTCATATACAAACGTACATACATTAACTCACGCCTATTTCCCACCGGGATAAGCAGATACTATGCAGGGTGTCAGAAACATCGTACCGAATACTGAGGAGGATGATTCAGACCATGATTCTGAGTAAATATCAAGTGGAATTTCCCATCGCAAAACTCATGATTATTTTGTGTTTTTTTAAATAATTTTCAATTTTTTTTTATTTTTTTTTACGTGACTTGTTGTAGATTTGCCGCAGATGGCATTAACTACTTGGCCGGACAAAATAATTTTCAATTACTACTCAGAATAATAAGCTGAATCATCAGTATTTGTCACGATGTCACTTTACATAGAGTGTTAATGACATCGTAACAAATACTGTGGGGGATGATTCAGACCGTGATTCTGAGTAAATATCAAGTGGAATTTCCCATCGCAAAATTCATGAAAATGTTCCATACTTCTGCGACGGAAAATTCCACTGGATATCAACTCAGAATCATGGTCTGAACCATCCCTCAAAGTGTATGCATGTCTGTTATCCGTCCCTTTCCTTTTCGGCGGATAAGAAAATGACAGGTATAACTTAAAATATAATTGGGTCGTTCTTCTTTTTTATCGACAATAAAAAGACATTTTCTCGATTTATCGGATTTAACATCTTTAAAATTATAACGGCAATAAATATTTTAAAACATCATATAAAGATGTGTCTGTAGAGGACTATTTAGTGGTTCTCTTTATCTTGGTAACATACTTTTCTTTGCAGGCGCATTCCAAAAAATATTGTGACAGAGTGGCCCTTTTCATCGGAGACAGCATTTCAATTTACCACTCTGTCACAGAATTTTGTGAAAAACGATCAAGCTATGTTAATAACTAATTGAGGAACCGATTAGTATTTTGCTTGTATTTTGAGTATAATAAGATAACTATATTTTTGGACAATCAAAACATGAAATAAAATTCTAAAACATAACTTATCAGAAGCAGAACGAAGGACAGATCATGGTCGATAAAAAAGAAGAACGACCCAATTACATAATGTGTACAGGAGTCAGTATAACTATCCCTGTATGTATTCTGTGCTGGTACGTAAAATATTGCCTGTAAAACTATGTGGTTACTTACTAAACTACAGTGTAAATCAACATTCATTTATTATGGAAAGTGAAATGAAACTCTTGAAGTTCCGTTACCGAGGAGCTTTGAATACTTTTGATCTTCTCCGAGCAAATTCAGTTTCTTCCCTTATTTATAAAGGTTTATTTAAGACCATATTCTACCATGTTGCGCCATCAGTGGGAAATTGGTGAGGTGCCCTTTAAATCAACCCCCTAGCATTATCCCGTTTTTCCCAGGGTCCGCTTGCCTAACCTGAAGATTTGACAGGTACGGTTTTACAGAAGCGACTGCCTGTCTGATCTTCCAACCCGCGAAGGGAAAACCAGCCCAATACAGGTTAGGTCACATACCTCCGAAAATGTATTTCTCGGGAATGTGGGTTTCCTCACGGTGTTTTCCTTCACCTCTGTGCCCGTGATAATCACAACATAACAAAAAAATAAAAAGAAATAAAGCTGCAGTTATTTCAAGTTCCGTTCCAGCGCAGGTGTTTGCCGCTAATTAGATTACTTGGAAATTGGAATTCCCAATCGCTGATTGATTTTTTATGAGATTTTCCGTCGCTTCATTTACTCTGTAGACAACAAACCTTTTAAAATTGAATTTAGGCGCTCAAACTGATTTTAAATTGAGAACATTTGAGAATGTTTATTTTAAGGTGGATCTGTGCTTAATTTACCAATAATAATTAATATAACCACACACACGTTCAGCCTTCCCCAATGGGGACATTGGCCAAATCACTTTGTAAGACTATCCTTTATTTGGTTCTTCTATCGTGTGGATTGTGAGGTGAATTACCAACCTCATCAACCCTGGTGTCAGGGTTATTATTGAGCCGCCAAAGGCTCCTGACATAGCTCATGTAACGACTACTTACTTACATCAGTAAGTAGTAACCGGGGCCAACGGCTTAACGTGTCTTCCGAAGCACGGATTATCTTACTTTTTGGACAATCAGGTGATCGGCCTGTAATGTCCTAACCAAACTAGGGATGACAAAGTGATTCTTGTGATATGTTCCCCCCGGATTCGAACCCGGGACCTCCGGATCGTGAGTCCAAGGCTTAACCACTGGGCTACGGAGGCCAGCCTTTATTTGATAAGGACTTAGAAGGCTTGAACACCTGATTGTTCGAAAAAGGAAAATGATTCCGTATTTCTGAGGGCACGTTAAGCCGTTAGTCCCGGCAATAAAACATTAAGCCATAACACATCTCCACCAAATAGCTACCAAAACACTAGCACTGATACTTCACACTTCCTTTTACACATATGGTGGAAAGTTGCTCCGCAAAAATTCTAATATTCGGTGATGCCCGCATAAAGCCTTCATGCCACAGAGGGTGAATTAAAAACTAAAAGTTCCGGCACTAACTAACTTACTAACTGATGGAACTTTACCACTGCTGTGTTAGTTAGACACAGGCATATTCAAGGCCGTAAGTCTTAGCGGGGTGGGCAGCACTGTTAAACGACAACGGATATGATGGATACGATAAGTATTTGTTTACAAAATGTTTTACATTTATTTGTGGAAACTTGTGTAATTGGCCTTTACTTGTTATTGTGAAGTATATTGTAAAAATAATCCCCTAAGATTGTGGTTGTCGTCACGTCGCGGGCTTGGTGTTGGCGCTTTCGCCGCCCGCGAATACGGGCGGGGCACGGGGTCGGGCTACGGCGGGCGAGATTCGCCCCTCCGTAAGCCCTGTCCCCTAAGAACATATGCTCCCGACTATGTCCCTATTGGGGTAGTCAGAGGTACATCCATCGAAAGATGAACTATGTACCCACACCTCACCGAGCTCACCTACATAAACTGCCTATATACGTCCCACTGCTGGGCACAGGCCTCCCCTCAATCAACCGGAGGGGGTATGGAGCATACTCCACCACGCTGCTCCACTGCGGGTTGGTGGAGGTGTTTTTACGGCTAATAGCCGGGACCAACGGCTTAACGTGCCCTCCGAAGCACGGAATCATCTTACTTTTTCGGACAATCAGGTGATTCAAGCCTGAAAAGTCCTTACCAAACAAAGGACAGTCTCACAAAGTGATTTCGACAATGTCCCCATCCGGAATCGAACCCGGACCTCCAGATCGTGAGCCTAACGCTCTAACCACTAGACCACGGAGCTCACCTAAGAAAATAAAATCAAAATAAAAACTCTCCTAGATTACCCCATCGCAACCGCCAATAAATATAAATGCTATGTACACGTACATATATATAATCACGCCTGTGATAAGGATTATGGGGTGGGCAGAGACGATAACCTATCAGAAACAAAGAATAAAGAATACAACTTGTAGAACGAACACTCTCCGTCCGACATCATTTTTTTTATTCTAATGCGTAAGTGTAAAAGGTTAGTGATTATTTAGAAGATATGAATGCATGGGTTTAACTACTTGCACCAGTACCAGAGTGTGATCTGTTTGTGAGTGAGTGGACGTATGTGTGTCGCGAGTGTCTGAGGTTCTGCGAGATGATGAATGATCTGTGAAAATTAAATATGTTTTTATATTGTTTACACCTAAGTTTCATATGTTTAATTATATTATTGTTTATATTTAAAGTTTCACGGCGCATTGGCGCTTCTGCACTGTTAAGTCGTGAAATGAAAATAAATAAATAAACTGTCTGATAACTGATATAAGGCAGCTAAATTACTTAATTCATCATCATCAATTTAAGAGCCACGCTCTTGTCGGTGCAGCATTTTCCATGCTACTTTTTTAGGGAAAAATAGGGCAGTGGTTTCAATCTTCCCTTCCGCCCCGCATGCCTCTGAATAGAACTGACAGTTACTGCTGCCCTCTGTCAGGGTCCAAGTTACAGTCCCTGTAAATTACTGAATTGTATAATCATATTTTATGTTTTTTTTTTTAAATAACGTCTAGGGCCCTGTGCCGAGGTTTTTCTTGCAGCTTCTTTTCCCCGGCTATACAGGTTGTGAAAAGCTGCAGTAGGTTTAGGCGGATGAGACGTTCGTTGTGTAAAAATTGACGATTTAAAGTGTAACTATGTTACCTACTGAATAAAGATATTTTTGAATTTGAATTTGAGTGCGAGCGAGATAGATAGTGGGCGCGCTCTCCCGCTTACTACTTAATTGGTGTACCATTTATGTTTAAAATATGACTCAAGAGGGGGTGAGGTAAATATAGCTCGACGCCCGATACGATATTGGTGCGGAGCGGAGTGTTACCGCACTATCTAATCTAGCCTACAAGATCCCACTACTGGGCAAAGGCCTCCCCTTCCTCTTTCCATTTTTGTTTTTTTTCCTGTTCGTACTCCGGCCAGTCCCTCCGGCAAGCCTCCAAGACATCACGCTATCTCTATCGAGACCGCTCTATACGTAGTATAATTCTTTATTTGGAAGCAACAGATACACACATATATTTACTTTGGTATCAATATACAGGGGTGTTAGTGACATCGTAACGAATAATGAGCGGGATGATTCAGACCATGATTCTGAGTTGATATCAAGTGGAATTTCCTATCGGAAAATTCATGATATTTTGTGTTTTTTTTAATTATTTTCTGTGTCATACTTTTGCGATGGAAAATTCCACTTGATGTCATCTCAGAATCATAGCCTGTATCATCCCTTAAAGTTTTCGTTACGATGTTACTAACACCCTGGATATTAGGTACAAAAAATATAAGGTACAATATGACGTTATTATAGGTAAGTAAATGCACTGTGACGTCATTGCAGTCACAGAGTTCTCAACTTGGACAAAGGATTCACACACAAACTGGTTGCAATTTGTTCGCCTCTGGGGGAGTTAAAATGTTGTTGTGTGTTATTCACGAATATATCCTTATAAGGTGGAGTCAGAAGTACTTACATCCATCACAGATGAAGTAAGTACCTACCCCTTACCGAGCTTTCTGTTAAACCAACTTCATTGGTGTTGAGCCGTATCGCCGTCTATAATGGTCGAGCCAACTACGTTAGGGAAAATTGCATTTAAAAAAAAATAATAACTCATTGGTGCCCGTATCGGGGCAATTGAGCTTAGAAATACCAAAAAAAAATCATCATAAAAAAATAAAAATAAATAAATAATAAATTATAAAATAAAATACTACTGCGGTAATAGTACTGCGAGGCGGAAGGCAAGAGGGAAACCACTGCCCTATTTTTCCCTAAAAAAGTAGCATGGAGAATCCTACACCGACAGCGAGGTTCTTAAATTAGTGATGTGATAAAAAAATAAGGTCACTTCATACAAAATACTTCGTTTTATACAGACACTACACATCGACGTTATCGTCTATGTCTGTGACGTCTGACGCCCATACGATTGAAGACTAAAGTAAGACCGAGAAGGGGTGAGGTAAACCTAGCTTAGCCGCTGGTGGGGAGCGGAGAGTTGCCGGTCTATACGTAGTATTATTCCTTATTACATGCCTTTATCAAGCGCTATCTTAGTCCCGCCAACACTTCAACAATTGTATTCATTGTCAAAGCATCAATTTAGGTCCGAAACAGTCAGAGCGTCACGTTTCTGCCACTTGGTATTACTTGGCTATCATGTACCGAGTCTAAAACACTTGCGAACTTCGCAAACTTTACCGAATACCACATAATTGTATAAGTACATCGTACACTTAAAGAGTTGATTCTGATTCTTTTAACAGGGTAACTGATTTTTTAACAAGGTCCGCTTACCTAACCTGAAGATTTGACAGGACCGGTTTGTACAGAAGCGACTGCCTGTCTGACCTTCCAACCCGCAAAGGGAAATCCAGCCCAATACAGGTTAGGTCACATATCTCCGAATGCATTTCTCGGGAATGTGGGTTTCCTCACGATGTTTTGGTTCACCGCTGAGCACGTGATAATCATTTATGATCCAAACATGAATTCGAAAACAAATTCGACAATCATTGGTTTAGGCCTGTGCTGGATTCGAACCTCTGGGCTACCACGGCTCGTATAAATACACTATAAATACAATGAGAAAAATAAATGGAATCAAACGACACATAAGTATACTCAAATCTTTTCAATGTTTTGAATATTATTTTCGAACCCATCCTATTAACGCTCAGTGCCCGTTAATCGATAGTTCAATACTTGGCAACTGCGAATCCAGTCCATACTCCATACAGAGCAGTGGCTATTTAGATAAACCTGCGATAAAATCCTACCAAATTGATGTGTCTATTAGGATTTACCCGCCGCTTCCCGATACGGGCCCACGCGATTTATTAGAGTTTTCGCTACTGGTGTTATCTTGGTTAATACAAAATGGCTGCTTATAGTTCTACGTTAGACTTACTACTTGTAAGGGCTTGTGTTTGTGATAAAGGAAATTGGGTTATATTTGGTCAAGCGAATATTCGCCCGAACACTCGCAAGCTTACCTAATTAAAATCCTTGAAAAAATATAAGTTCAAAAACTATAACTCGAAAAATAATATACAGGGTGTTAGTGACATCGTGACGAATACTCAGGGGGATGATTTAGACCATGATTCTGAGTTAATATCAATTTTGCGACGAAAAATTCCACTTGATGTCATCTCAGAATCATGGCCTCAATCACCCCTCAAAGTTTTCGTTACGATGTCACTAACACCCAGTATAGTTGAGAGCGTATGCCAATCTAGTTGGCTTTTCATGGTACAATTTCTTCTCCTCAGTCATAATACCTTGCGATATGACGAAGATTCTGTCAGCTCAGCTGAATAGGCTAGTTTCCAACTAGTCAAATCAGTTACTTTTTACTAAACGTCAAAACACGAAATTACTGTAAACTTTGTATGAAAAAGCACACTGTGACGTCATAGAAAAAAACGTAATAAAATGTCGGACTTAATTTTACATTTTTCTTGATTAAAATTCATAAATAAGTTAAATAAAAAAAAGAAAGTGTTTTTCGTTAGTTCAAAATCTAGTATTTATTTAGTAATCAGAATTTCATAATTTATTTTGAGCCTAGTACACGAGCCTATTTAGCGTCACGTAGCCTATAACCACCGGACAGTCAAAACGCTTCTAATGACACCTCATTTGTTAAATTCTGACAGGTGGCTCAGAAGTTAGGTTGGAACAGATATGCATACACATATACTTAGATACATAGCGGTCAAACACATAACCCTCCTTTTTGTTTTCTGTCGGGTAAAAAATAAATACAAGAGCGGAGTTTGTACTCCTGATACTTGAAATTTCTTTCTAAAATTCATATCTCAGCAGAATCAGAAATCAGAATCATTTATTCAACGTAATTATCATGGATAAACTTGTTGAAGGTCAATGTAACATTTTTGAATTTACGTCATTTCGCAAGGTGTTATGGCTGAGGAGAAGAAATGACAAGAAACTGCAACAGCAACACATCTTTTAAAAACCAGTGAGGATATACATTACAAGTTATTTAATAACTAGAGGAACACATTCAATACCAGACATTTTTATCATTTAGGTAGTCATTAATCTTATAATAAGCTTTTTTACATAAAGTAAGCTTCACATGAGCTTTAAATTTATTTTCTGACAAATTTAAAATATTATCTGGTATTTTATTGTAAAAACGTATACATAACCCCAAAAAAGATGAATTTAATTTAATTTAATTTTAAAGATATCACTAAAAACTGAAAAAGAATCGTTTAGATCGTTAAAGAATTGAGCAGGTAGTCAGATTAACTTCATTAAAGACTATATCGCAAAAGGATTCCAGAGAAAGCCAGAGAATTCCAGAGATTCCAGAGTTTGGAGTCTTTTTTCTAGGATTGGCTTGCACAGCCATGAAAGAAAGTGCATTTCTTCGAGGCAATGACGTCATAAATCGTCTGAAACAGACGTATAAGGCCAATGATGACATCGCAAAACAACTAGTTATCTGTTTACCAACGTCTTATCTTAACCTCGTTTCAAATTTACTTGGTACCCAAGTGAAATTCCGTGGTCGCTGTCTACCCCAATAGGCGTGATCTTAATCTCAAAGTCAAAAGTATCTCTATTTTAGTTACGCATTGAATCATCAATTTACACACCCAAAAATATAATATAGTTTTGTCGAATGTGTCATCTGCTTAAAATAAAGTGGGCACTCGTAAAAGTAGATTGAAATTTTTTTCTACTATTTAAGTCCCGGTATTCTCGGTACAGTCGAGAAGAATAAAGATCCCAAACAATTCTTCCAATTGTTCACATGTTTATGAGTCGCCATAAAGAGGCTTTTGTTCTATTCTGCTCTGCCCGCCCGGTTTACCTTTGTTTCTTTTGGGGAGGCTTAATTTACTACTGTTTGTGCGTAGGTTATAAGTACTTTTCTTTCACCTATTTTTTATTTTTACCTAATTTCGCGGTGCATAAAAGGATGCATTGACCGCTATCTATGTAAGTATGTAAGTACATAATGTATTGTTAAATAGAAAAGAATGGATATGTTATGTTCATTATTAAAATAACGTCTAGGGCTCTATGCCAAGGTTTTTCTTGCAGCTTTTTTTCCCCGGCTATACAGGTTGTGAGAAGCTGCAGTAGTTTTAGGTGGATAAGATCCCTCAAAGTTTTCGCTACGATGTCTCTAACAAACCGTATATTGATTGCTTTGGCTATCTTGGCCTTGAATATGCAAACTACAAGATAGAATATGTAGTGAAGTTGATCAATACTAGTTCGAAGGTCGATCGGAGTTAATGACCTTTAAAATATGGTAAAGGGTAAAGGCAAGATGCGAGCATCGTTACGAATAACTAATGGTAGCGATTTTGTGGTTATCAGTCTGGATAAAGTGAAAGTTGTTAATCAAACCGATTAATTTAAACATTGCTTCTCTACTGAAGCCGTGGTACCCCAGTCTTTGAGGTCGCAGGTTCGAATCTAACACACTAAACCAATGATTGTCGAATTTGTTTTCGAATTCATGTTTGGATCGTAAATGATTATCACGTGCTCAGCGGTGAAGGAAAACATCGTGGGGAAATCCACATTCCAGAGAAATGCATTTTCGGAGGTATGTGACATAATCTGTATTGGGCTGGTTTTCCTTTCGCGGGTTGAATGGTCAGACGGGCACTGGCTTCTGTATAAAACTGGACCTGTCAAATCTTCAGAACCGGGAAAACAAACATCCCGGTAATAAAAACAACGGGATATTGCTAGGGAGATGATGATGTTTCTCTACTGGATTGAAGAGGAACCTGGCATCACGCCTGTATCCCCGAAGGGGTAGGCAGAGGTGCATCGCATATATTAGCTTTTGGCCTGCTAGGATTAAATCCCCTGTAATAGGAGGCAAGCCCATTTCTATTAACCGGGTACCGTGATATCAATTATCTACGATCCAAACGATAAATGTTTCTCCAACTCGTGATAATCTGGGAGTCTTCAAGGCTAGAGTGAATCCCCGATGTTTGAGCCACTTGCTCAAACACCTTTTCATCATATATTTCTCAGTAAATAAGCCTAGATATCCAAGGGAAACACACCAAAAAACTTTATTAATTTTAAAAACTTATAATTAAAAACTTTTTACTTTCGCTTGTGTGTGAACCCCGAACGGTGATATTGAGCATTTGCTAGGTAAGCGTGATCCATCCTAGAGCATATCATCACTTACCATCAGATGAGACTGTGGTCAAACTCGAGCCTAATTTATTTAAAAAAAAATGTTGATTTCAGTGGTCTAAAATCATGAATAGCGTATTGTTTATTATTGTAAAATTATATGGAATCCCATAGTCCCTGCTTACCCCGATAGGAAATAGACATTTATGTATGTATATCTAAACCCGGTCCCTACTATAGGTGTAGCCTAGCCACAGACCCTAAATGCTTCGCTGTAGGTTACCGTTATCTTCAGACTTTGTCTATCCACCCCGATAAGGATTACGGCGCATCAGCCCGTCGGATTCAATCAAAAAGCCCCAAAGCCATTAGAATCACTAACTAATCGCCTAAGCGTATTTAAACTTAGTGACAACATAACACATTGACTCAGTAAGGTAAATGCCACCATAATACTGTTTACCCGAGCTTAAGTAATCCTCAAAGTATAAACAAGCACTATAAATAGAACAGGAAACGTGGTCAGTTTTGGAAACGCTAGGGTTGGGGTCATGTCGATGAAATAACTGCCCTGATAAAGGCCGTAAGTGACATGTGGTCCTGTACCGGGTGAGAGCCTTCAGCGCTCCCCATTTGTCCGGCCAAGTAGTAAATGCCACCTGCGGCAAATCTATAATAAGTCACGTCAAAAAAAAAGACATTTGGTCATGTTTGAACATATATTTTTTTTTCAATTTATTTATTCAAAAAAATATACGCCGCGGTTTTACAAAATGTATGTTTCGCCAAACTGCATTAAATTCTAAATATATAAAAGGAGAAACTGACTGACATATCAACGCACAGCCTACACGGCTGAACGTAGGCACTTGAAATTTGGAAGGGACGTAGCGTAGGTACCGTAGAGGTGCACTAAGAAAGGAATTCCTGGAATTCCCATAGGAACGGGAATTAGCGGGAAAATCCTTTTGTATGAAAAATCTAAACCGCTTAAGTTAGACGCTTGAAATTTGGCATGCAGGTACCATAGTAAACTTAAAGCTTAGTTGCAACAGGATATTGCAAAATTCCCACGGGAACGGGAGTTAGCAGGAAAAAAACATTTGTATGAAAAAATCTAAACTGCATAAGTTAGATGCTTGAAATTTGACATGCACTCCTCCACACACAAAGATCTCTCTTTTATAAAACGCCACGCGGACGAAGTCGTGGGCAAAAGCTAGTGTAATATACTTAAAGTATGATAAGTAGTCTACGTAGGTACGTGTTTAGTAATATTAGTAATAAGTAAACATTAGTTTACTTGTATTTCATAGATATCAACTCATTTATTGCGTGATAACACCGGCGCACTGAGTTTCTCTCAGGCTGTCCAAGTTTAGCTGGAAGAAATCCCAATTAGAGATACGCTCGCCTATGCTTTATCTAACGATTAATGATATGTAAATTTCCTTTGTATTTTAAAGCAATAAAGAGTATACAAACAAACAAACTGCAAAACAGTTTGTTGGCGAGCTTAAACACCTAATCCCAATACAAATTAAGCAGCTTATCCATACTTTTAATAAATCAAATATACTTTATTGCACAGAACTAAATCCAGTCCAGTCCAGTCTAATTCAGTCTATTAAAAAGTAAATTTTGTGAGAATTAGGTAATGATACCATCAGATCCAGTAAAACAAGCTGCGGCGACCCATCCGATTGATGTTTTTATCTTTATTTAGTTTCAGCGATACGGTAAGCATTTAGGCCGTCAGACTTAGTTATTTTGAAAGAATAGAGGTACTACGATAAAAGGCGGCAATTCGCTACTAGGCTGCGTCAAATGACAGTGCGCGCGGAAAAACAAACGTATGACAATGTTCTGAGCGTTCACGGAGAAGCGTTTTTGCAAGCGTTTATTTGAATTGTAGCGGTGCCGCGTGACGCATCACTTCTCTATGAACGGAGGAAACACTTAACGCCCCGCGCACCGCGGCTTAACAAAATTAAATAGGTATTTCGATAATTTTACTTTAAAATTATATTATTTAAATTAATGTAAAATTAATGTATTACTTATTTCCTTTTAAATTTAATTTAATTCCTCACCACACTTTAATTTTATTTTATTTTATAATTTCTTTTTAATATTTGATCATTTTGTTTACACAGGTAATTAAATAAATAAAAAAATATAATAATTAAATACCATTATTTTTTTATTTTCCTGGCCCCCGATTTGCCCGAAGGCATTGACGAGGCCTAAGGTGGAGCGAACTCGACCAGAAGGTGTCTGTTCACTCTGGCCTGGAAACCACCCGGGTTATATGCCCAGGTTATTATTTTTTCTAATTACTATAACTTAAAAATTACTGAGGTAAGAGTATATGCTGTTGAACATGACAGATAGGTATACGTAGCCTTTCGTGACCAAAATATAAGGCTTATTTAGACTTACTTTAAAAGAGAGGCATAAAAATACACAGACGGACAGACAAATGGACCAACAACAAAGTGATCTGTGTTTTCTTCTTAGCTTCGGTACCCTAAAAAGCTACTCTGAAAACATTGATTCACCAATCGCAATGCGCAAAATCACGTTAGACTAACAGATCCATTTCTCATATCGATCCCCTTTGTCACCTGACCGCAAAACCAATTGAAATTCGCGCTACATTTCACTTTTATCGATAGATATGGATGCACAAATCATCGATAGGATGGAAACCATTTGTTCCATTCGTAGCTAGTGGGTAGAAAGAAAACAATAATGCTGCTTATCATCTGTTTTTCTGCTGAAGTGGGGGCTAAAAAAAAAGTCATAACGCTTTCAGGGACCTTATCCAAGTTGTAAACGATTACGAAAAACGACAGTGACAATAACACAACATAACATAAGCCCTGTAAGTAGATAAGTAAATTCTTCTATCGTGTGGGTTGTGAGGTGGATTACCAACCTCATCAACCATGGTGTCAGAGTTACTATTGAGCCGCCATAGGCCCCTGACATGACTCATGTAACGACTATTTTACTTACATCAGTAAGTAGTAACCGGGACCAACGGCTTAACGTGCCTCCCGAAGCACAAATCATCTTACTTTCGGAAAATCAGGTGATCAGCCTGTAATGTCCTAACCAAATTAGGGATCACAAAGTAATTTTCGAACCCGGGACCTCCGGATCGTGAGCCTAACGCTCATCTACTGGACCACGGATAATTAAATTAAATTATGAAATTTCATTTAATTATAATAAAATCTATTATACTATATAATTAATGTAATTATAACTTAATTATACTAATATTAATTAATTAATTACTTAATATTAATTTATCATAAGTGCAGTTTTCACTAACACAATTGGCTCGACCATTATAAACTTCATTATTCGTAAAATGAGATTGACTTTTGATCATTTTACACTGGCTGCCATTACTAATTAAGTATACATTTTAATAAATTTTTAAACATTTTATAATTTATTACGCTCACCACCTATCACGTTGGTCTAACGGAAAGCACGGTGAGGTGTGGTTACTTAGTTCATCTTGCGATATAGGGTCCACATAATACCAGCGACGTGGTTCACGCCGCGACTTGTGCTGAGTGAGGCCCTTTTATCTCAGGACGTCCACCACCACCTTATGATCATTCTAATGAACATCCTCTATGCTTTTTGAACCTAATTCATCATCATCAATTTAAGAGCCACGCTCTTGTCGGTGTAGCATTTTCCATTCCAGCCTATCAAAGGCCAATTCTTTGACTTCCCTATAAAACATGACGTTAACCTTTTCTTTAATCTGTTCCATGTAAGCTCTTCTTGGTCTTCCCCTTCCTCTCTTTCCTTCTAGCTTTCCTTCTATGATCTTTTTAATAAATTCGTTAGGTGTCCAATCATCTTGCCTCTTCTGTCCTCAATAATTCTCACTATGTATCTCTTTTCCCTTACTTTTACTAGCACTTCCTCATTTGTAACCCTTTGTACCTAATTGTTTTGTGTTTTTTTTAAGTGATGTTATTGTCTTGTGTTTGTATGTGGCGTCCTTTTATAATAAACGATTTCTATTATATTCTATTCTATTCGATGGATGTACCTTTGAATAATCCGATTAGGATATAGTCGAGAGTATAATGTTACGTTATGTATTATTGCATTAAATGCGTTTGACAGCCCTATCCTCATGGCTTGCTTACCAAACGGAACACAAGTTCACGCTTGGCAGGATTATATCAATGGATAGGTTGTAATAGAGTAGTAAGTAATGTTGACCGTACTCATTCTTGAGGTTCCAGGTTCGTTCCTGAAATTTTCACAAACATACATACCTATAGGTAGACACCACCGAAATCCACTTACAACTTTTGTGTTTGAATGAACGTTACCGGGTGAGAGCCTTCAGCGCTCCCCATTTGTCCGGCCAAGTAGTTAATGCCATCTGCGGCAAATCTACAATAAGTCACGTCAAAAAAAAAGCATGAACGTTTAACAGTTTTCGGATGTTTTCAAAATTACAAATGCCTATTTTATACCTCATAAAATACATTTTTTGTCGGAAAAGCTTTATGTGTATAATGGAAAAAACATATTTTCCTTAAATTATTTTAAATTTCGCGCAAAAACGATTGGTACATGACATTTTATACCCAATGACGTCACATTTCAACAAACAAAGAAACTGTCAAACAGTATAACTTGACACCTGACTGATAGTTTTTGTTTATTTTGAGAAATGTGACGTTAACACGAAGCTCAATCATGGCCGCCCGTGTTTCAGGTCTAAAAAAATGGCATTATTATTTTGTAAAAATAAAAGTTTTAACAATTATCTTCATAACAAAACTATTGGATTATTTTTCTTAAATGTTAAACTACCGTATCTGACTTATTTCATATTTTATTGTTACAACTGTTAAATAAAAGAGAAAAATGAAAAAAAATATGAAAAAATGAAATGAAATGATGAATGATGTTGAGAGGAATGGCGATTACTCCACCGACAAGAGCCCAGCTTTTAAATAAAGAGAGAACTGTTAAGTAGCCAATAATCAATACGATTATGTACTTACTTGAGTACTTATGTAATCACGACAGTGTGACGGGCTTGTAATACTGAAAATGTTTACAAGAAAATTTCTTGTAATACAGGGCTTGTAAGGTTTGATAAACAGGGCATTCAGGGCAATTCCGAACAGAAGTGGATTGAGGACACAGTTACAGAACAATACTCTTCGGTACAATGATGTTGAATGGATGACATGCTCTATTAATGTGCTTTACGCAATCCGGTCACTCCAACGAGCAATAGGGTCCCTGGTTAAAAATAGAAATTACGATACATACTGGTGCTAATTCCTGTAGCCACATAATTTTATTCTAAGTTATACCTGTCATTTTCTTAACCCCCGAAACGGAAAAGGACGGATGATTGACAGCTGTTAATTTTAAAACGTACGAGTGAATGAATGAATAGCCCGTGCGAAAGAAATAGGTAACTCGCTGGTATGCGACCCGTTTGCCGTGTGCTGTCAAATCAATTCTGTCGGGTTATTAGGCAATGTAAAATTTTTGGAGGGTTAGTTTAGTTTCTGACTAAAATTGACGTGTGTTCCATAAATTTTGTGGCTGTCGATTACCCGTCCCTTTTCGGCAGATAAGAAAATGACGAAGTGCGACTTAAAATAAAATAAGGTATGTACAGGAATTAGCACCATTAACTTCTTTATCAGGTATTTGTGGATATTTTCTTACAAGGAACTCGGTAAGGGTGGTATTAATAAACTAATCTCAGCTGAGACTGCCCTCAAGACCATGCTCAAGTCCTTGTTTTTATATAAGAACTGCCACATTGACATGATCTTGAGGGCAATCTCAAAGCTGAGATTAGTAATTTATCACAAGTGCGATTCACTAACACAGTTAGCTCGACCATTATAGCCGGCGATACGGCTCACCACCTATCACGTTGGTCTGACAGAAACCTCGGTGAGGTGTGGGTACCTAGTTCATCTTGCGATGGATGTATCTCTGGCTACACCAATAGGGCTACAGTCGTGAGCTTATGTTATGTGATTCTTTTGTTCTCTTTTGCTTCAGCTCTATCTAGGTTTCTAGATCAATGCCATCTACCAGCATTATATTAGGTAACAACTTTCTCTTTATAGTATAATCATAATTATGTCCCATCAAATAGTAGTTTTCGTGCGTACGAGACATAAAATGTTTGCTACAATTGGTCACCGAATTTAGAACTTAAGGTAATAAAGTTTGGCCCAAATGTTAGACATTAGATATAAGGGTTAGTAAAATAACGAGGAGCTCGGTGGCGCAGCGGTAAACGCGCTCGGTCTGCGATTGTTGAAGTTAAGCAACTTTCGCAAAAGCCGGTCATAGGATGGGTGACCACAAAAAAATAAGATTTCATCTCGAGCTCCTCCGTACTTCGGAAGGCACGTTAAGCCGTTGGTCCCGGCTGCATTAGCAGTCGTTAATAGCCACCAATCCGCACTGGGCCCGCGTGGTGGTTTAAGGCCCGATCTCCCTATCCATCCATAGGGAAGGCCCGTGCCCCAGCAGTGGGGACGTTAATGGACTGGTGATGCGCGTGTACGACAACGTCAATGTGTGATATCTGTGTAAAACTTTATTTGTTTGTATGAAGTGTCCGGGGTGCGACTAAAGTCCTTAAGTGGAAGACTAAAATGTAAGACTAAAACTTAAAATACCAAAATGCTCAGCTGAGGACGACTTGAGTAGAGGAAATTTCGAGTTAACATCTTAAAATACGGATTTAAGGAGCTGAAGCGTCAAGTATCAATTCAGTTTAGCCACATCGTTTGCCGACCAAAAGACGCCACATAACCTATTGTTGGTTCGGATGATCCGGATTACAATTGTTTACCCGGGTGCGAGAGTCAATACCAGGGTCGAAATCAAGGGCCAGGAAAATGATTAAGTGAAATAAAACTCTATTAATACACACGTAAGGATAAGTTTAATTTTAATAAAGTAAGTACATTGAAAAAAGACTGGCTAAATATGTATAATTTATAAGCATTAAGAATAACGTTATACGTATTTCACGATAAACCAAACTGTAGTAAAATTATTGGGCTCGTAAAGTATTTACATAGCATATAAATAAGAAATATATATTACGTATACGTAACTTAAATAATTCGCCGACACGGGGTCTTCCAGGCAAGTTATCTGATCGACGTCCTAGCCAAGAATGGCGAAGCTCAGCCGTTATTTTGCCGCGTCGTTGTAGACCTCTAGTGGTGGTTTTGCGAACTATTTGTTCGACCAATCAGCAACAACAGGATAGACTAGTGCCGTACTTCAGTGTTGCTAATTTAAAATGACGACAACATAAGCGGCCACCTCCCAAACAAGAGGACTAAATGGGCCACACTGAGACGTTACATATAATAGGGTAGTTTCCAACTAGTCAAATCATTTACTTTTTAATAAAGCTAACAGCTAACATTTCAAGGTTAGCCCAGCTGACGTCATGCCGCCTTACGTTGCCATTTTGTTAAAAAAAAATTACAAACGACCAATGTTTTTATATTTACTTTGGAAGGAAATTTTGAAGTTTTAGTAAAACATTTGCTTACAGTTTTAATGATTTTTATGTATGTGACAAATAATAGCAATTAAGTAAATATATTAGTCAATAATTCATTATATTTCAATAATGAAATTTACGTCCATGGAATGTTGGAGATATCAAGTTAATGGTAACACTTACGTCATCAATGGGCTAGCAATGGCGGCTTGGCATACCTGGTTTTCTTATACCATGATAGATACATACTACATGTATTTTTAATATGATTTAAGTGCAATAAAGAGTTTTTGTATCGTATACTTACTATGAAAACAAACAAACAAATTATAATCACTTTTTATTCTTTAAACAGTGTCACTTGTTAGGTACCATCCAACAAACGTGTGTGTGTGTGCGTGTGTGTTGTGTCAGTTGTTATCGTGTTGTTCAGTAAAAAACCGGATCTGTCAAATCCTCAGGTTTTGGTAAGCGGACCCTGTGAAAAACCGGATAATGCTAAGGAGATGATGAATGTAAGGCGATTCTCACACTGCCCCGCATGATGCAGCGTAGCGCGTGGATGCGTGTTCTTCCGTTTCTTGTAGGTATCTCCGTTTGTATAGAAAACCTGGGTGCGTGTGTGTCGTGTCAGTTGTTGTCGTGTTGTTCAGTAAAAAACCGGACCTGTCAAATCTTCAGGTTTTGGTAAGCGGACCCTGTGAAAAACGGCACGGAGGAGCTGGAGATGAAAAGTTTTTTTTTGTGGTCACCCATCCTATGACCGGCCTTTGCGAAAGTTGCTTAACTTCAACAATCGCAGACCGAGCGCGTTTACCGCTGCGCCACCGAGCTCCTCACTTGTTACCAGTAGGTATGTGTCTTTGCCAAGGTCCCCTTTCTTGAGTACGTCCCTGTCCAACACTACTATGATAAAACGCGCGAGGGTGAAAAATGAGCCATCTTTGTTGGGCCGCAGTTAACTTTAGATACTGCCGGGAAACACTGACATCACTCACTTATGTTTTCGTGTGAAAAAAATAAGAACATTAATTCAAGACATGCTTTGCCGATTAATATTTTTATGCAGAGATGTAGACAGACAGGCAATTTTGCCTCTGCAAAAAACAGGACTAGACGTATATTCAGGTTAGGTAAGCGGACCCCATGAAAAACGGGATAATGCTATGGAAAAGTTCTTTGAAAGTATTTCAAAACAAATTGTATACGAACTACATAAAATCACAGATAGACAGAGCGACAAATAGACTGAAGAGAACTTGCAGCTTTTTGATACGAAGTCCTAAAATGGAAGCTGTAAACCATAGTGAGGATAAGTGAGCGGCCTATCATCCATATCCATATGCAAAGTCCTAGACGGGATCCAAACTCGTGACATTTGGTACGATGTGATTCACGAGTTCTCCGATCACGATTCTATATTTTTTTCTTTCTCTCTCTCTCTATTTAAGAGCTGCGCTCTTGTCGGTGGTGTAACCGCCGAATTTGTGCCGTATTTTTTTCTTTAAGTACTATTAATTCAAAATAAAAGTGGCCCTAAGTTATACCCGTCATTTTCTTCTCCGGCGAAAAGGAAGGAGACGGGTAATCGCCAGGCATAAAATTTATGTAACACACAGACAGAAAGGACAGAAAGGGTTACAAATGAGGAAGTGCTAGTAAGAGTAACAGAAAAGAGACAAATACTGAGAATTATTGAGGACAGAAGAGGCAAGATGATTGGACACCACACACAACGAATTTATTAAAAACATCATAGAAGGAAAGCTAGAAGGAAAGAGAGGAAGGGGAAGACCAAGAAGAGCTTACATGGAACAAATTAAAAAAAAGGGTATAGTCGTGTCTTATAGGGAAGTCAAGGAATTGGCCTTTGAGAATGGAAAATGCTACACCGACAAAAGCGTGGCTCTTATATTGATGTTGATGAACTTAAAATAAACTTGGATGATGTGTACCGAAATTAGAATCAGAAGGTACTTATGTTAAATTTAATTATACCTATTTTCTCTGCCACTATTGGGTTGTGAATCTGGCAACACTAGCTAGCAGAGTTTGCAGCTTATTAATATTATACTGGAAAGTCTTGCGGTTGGTTCATTTATTTGTTGTTGATTGCAACTAGTTGGAACTTGTTAGTTTGGACAACAAGTTGGCTGGAATCTTTGGTTGTTTCAAGAGAGGAACGGCCTTAAAGTTTCGAGACTTTTTATACCTTTGTTTCTATAAAAATTGTTAGTGACACCGTACCGAATACTGAGGGTGATGATTCGATGATTATACCAAGTTATATCAAGTGGAATTTTCCGTCACAAAATCAAAGAAAATGTAACTTTTAATATTAATATCAGCTACATACCTTTGCGACGGCCGCTTGATATTAACTCAGAATTATGAGCTGAATCATCCCCCTCAGTATTCAATATGGTGTCGGTGTATATTGCTTCCGCCGGAAAAACATAGAACTCGTTAATTTGCTTATTGTCATTTGCCATCGTCAGAAATGGTAAGATTACGAGTCCGTGTTGCGGCTGGATATAAAACACCTTTTTTGTTTCTGACGTGACTTATCTGTAGTTTTGCCGCAAATGACATTAACTACTTGCCCAGAATTGACTACTTGGTCGGAATTACCTGCTTGGCTGGAATTAACTAGTTGGCTGGAATTAACTACTTGGCCGGAATTAACTACTTGGCTGGAATTAACTAGTTGGCCGGAATTACCTGGCTAGCTGAAATTAACTACTTGGGCGGAATTAACTACCTACTTGGCCAAAATTAATGACTTTTGAATGAATTAACTACTTGGCCGAACAATTAACTAATTGGCCGGAATTAACTACTTGGCCGGACAATTAATTACTTGACCGGAATAAACTATCTGGCGGGATATAACACACCCGAAACATATCTCTACCAGGATAACGTCCAAAAGCCAACACACACAGCCCTAATCATATTGTTTGCGTAGCCATGTATCAAACTCGAGACCACAGATTTCGCTTCCGACTAAAACAATCGGTGGAAACAATAGCATTTTGATCGTTCACAGAATGTTACATACATCATTACTGTAGTAATTAATACACTACATAAACTCACGCCCGTAATCCCTAATGGCAGAGCCACAAAGTATCCACAAAATAACCAACCACTTATGATACTAAAACTTGAAATTGAATTTTTTTGACTTGGCTTATAGTATAGTAGACAACAGATCTGAGGGTGCCAATTGGACGCGAACTTCGGCTCAGGGCGTCGGCTGTATGAGGGAAATCGTCAACGCCGAGGGGGTCAGTATTGAGGTGCTGAAGCGTTTGTTGGCGCGAACTGTTTGGCCGTCTCTATGGCCAGAGTATTCAGGTTGTCAGGATCGTAATGTACCTCCTTCGACAATACGTCGAGTAAGTATTAGTAAAAACAAAACAATATATTTTTTTTTAATCATCATGGCCTGGAATTGCGTCAATATAAATGTTCATGCTCGTAAGTGTTGCCGCGTGTGAAAAATAACATCAAATCGTAAGAATTACACCATTTTATTCACATTTGGCAATCAAAACGTCAAATATACAATTTTTAATATCGAATTTGAGCTTTTGAATTTCTAAATTTTCGATTTAACACATGCGTTTACTACTATGCTAACTCCATTTCATAATTCTATAAGTAGATATTATAATTTATTTCATTGACAACAAGGTTCTATTTCGAGACAAATTACTCTAGCACGAGGGGGTGAATAACCTGGAAGACAAACGAATAACGATATTAAGCTGTGACGTTGAATAAGGGGATGATACACAGATGTAGAGTTGATAATGGAAGTGACAGTTCCGGTTAGAAAATGCCGTCCGAAACAAATCAACAATATATCACGTAACGTATAAATGTGCAGTTGTCACTAACTTGTTGAACGACCTCCGTGGTCCAGTGGTTGAGCGTTGTACTCACGATCCGGAGGTCCCGGGTTCGAATCCCGGTAGGGACATATCACAAAAATCACTTTGTGATCCCTAGTTGGTTAGGAATTTACAGGCTGATCACCTAATTGTCCAAAAAGTAAGATGATCCGTGCTTCGGAAGGCACATTAAGCCGTTGGTCCCGGTTACTACTTACTGATGTAAGTAAGTAGTCGTTACATGAGCCATGTCAGGGGCCTTTGGCGGCTCAATAGTAACCCTGACACCAGGGTTGATGAGGTTGGTAATTCACTCACAACCCACACGATAGAAGAAGAAGACTAACTTGTTGTTGTTGGCGATGCACGTTTCTGGAGCGCAGGGTGCGGGGCAGCGGCAACCCGATCTCGATGTACGTAGGTGCGCGACTCGACTACCCGTATATGCGTAGATGCTGACTTGCATGTCATAGCATCTAAATATTAGATAAGGCTACTAACATCTAGAATAAGTTTACTAACACATATGAGACATGTTTCGTGAAATAAATAAATTATTATTTTATTATTACAAACAAAATTGGTTCGATCATTATAGACGGCCATACGGTCCAACAGAAAGCTCGGTGAGGTGTGAGTACTTGGTTCATCTTGCAATAGATGTATTTGTAGCATATGACTGTGTATTGCGTATACCGTTGTCAAACACAATACGGTAGTACGCGAGTTTGTTTGTCGACCAATGACAGCGGTATGCGGCCAATAGCGGTGCAAATTTGGAAAAATATCGAAGTGCATTGATTAAATTCTCATTTATAGGATATTTTAGCTTGTTAGATCCTAGATTTATTTACCGTAATCAAGGTTATAAACCACTGTATCCGACTTTATTAGTGTGAATTCACATAGATAATGGAATCACGTGGTATTGTGCCCAGTTACTGGAAATAGACCCGAACCTCTATTACGTAGGATACAGACATAACTGGTGAGGCGAGGGTGTATAGATATACTATAATTCAAATTCAATACTATAATTCAATTTTTGAATAGGTAACATAGTTACACTTTGAATCGTCCATTTTTACATAACGAACGTCTCATCCGCCTTAAACTACTGCAGCTTCTCACAACGTATAGCCGGGGAAAAGAAGCTGAAAGAAAAACCTCGGCACAGGGCCCTAGACGTTCTTTAAAAAAAAAATAACTAAATAAATAAATATACACACGTAATACTATGTTATGTGTCAAGGTTATAGTTATTGGATTAAACAGGCGTTTTCTAGCCAAGGAGATGTCCTTAGGAAAGGTTTAGTACGATCTACTCTGAACCGGCGTGCGTGTATGAAACGATTGATGAATGTGGAGGAAGCAAGAGAAGTGTGTCAGAATCGAAGCAAACGGAATTATATAGTCTCTGCTTACCCCAATGGGAAATAGGCGTAAGTTTTTGTATGTATGTGTATGTGTGTGTTCTAACCAAGCGTGGGCCATCCACGATTGCTTTGTCTATTTCAATCAACATCATGGGCAATTATAAATCTACTGGAAAATTATTACTTAGGTACGCACAACTAGGCATATGCCTTCCTTCACTTGAGCGGAAGAGATTTTACGCATGATTCTTATGGCGGATACAAATATTGCGAGGCGTGAACCTCGCGCGCCATGCGCCGCACGCCTCGCCACGAGGGGCGTGTGGCGTACTGTACGTGGGGCACATGTGTCCCATTATCTGCATCTTCCTTTATAAAAGTTATTGTATGTAAAGAAATAATGTGAATAAATGCTTCTATTCATATACTTCTTATAACAAACAGACAAGCAATCTCTGTAAAAAAAAGTGCAGCGCATCTTGTCACAAACGACAGCGTGTTTAACGACACTGTACAGCCGATATTGCACTTTAATTGAACAGTCATGATATCTTCATTTAAGAGAACGAACTTATACACAACTTAATGTAACCGTATTTACAACACGGATTGGACGTTATTTGAATCATTTGAATTTGACGCTTTTTTAAAACTCCTTAGCCAATGTAAGTCTATTTGTTTATAGGATGTCAATGCTTGAGTTGTAATTTTGCACCTATGGGTCACTAGTCGGGTGCAATGCTGAGGAAAAAATAAAATCATTTACGACATCACATTAAAAACTTCAAAAATAACAGTATTTTTCCACTATTTAATGGATGTTATTTTACATTTAAATCTTCCTCTTGAATCACTCTATCTATTAAAACAAAATCCGTTGCGTAGTTTTAAAGATTTAAGCGTACATATGGATATAGGGACAGAAAAAGCGACTTTGTTTTATACTGTGTAGTGATAATTCCTTTGCCCAAAACCACATCCTGGTTGTGGTTGTCTGGAAGAAATTGCAGAGCAATGAGGTCGCCCAATTTGTACTGTATTCATGTGTCATGTCTCATTGTTAACACGTTCACTGTGTATGAACCACATACGAGGCAGTAAAATTGAAACTCATGCGTGCATGTCCCATACCTGGGGCACATTTTTTCTTGCCATAGTATGTCTATGTAGGTATATAAATTCTAACGTGTTTATTGAAAAATAACATTGCACATACCAATAATCCTCTGGCGCTTCCAGTAAGAATAACCTCGCCCAGCAGAAAAAAATATGAAATATCTTTGCTGATATCATCGATATCCGTTGCGTGTGAGGCGTGTAGGAGTATTTTACGCTTTTATCATGACGTGCTCTATCTTGTTTTCCATTCAAATATCCAGGCCCGGATTGAGAACTGGGGCGGGTGGAGAAGGGCGGGGGGTGAAGGAGGGGGGGGTCAACAAGGTCACATAGCAAATGCATTTTTTATAATTGGGTAGTAAGTACGTGTCCTAGGTTAGACATAAATTATGAAATTCTTTAGTAATAAATAAAAACATATCTAACACCGTCGAAAGACATTTTCTTTTTTATTTTACTTATTTACGTTTTATCATGTAAGCGTAATAATAAGTATGACGCGTTATCACGTTTTTCTATGACGTCACATGTGCGTTTTTTACTCATAGTGATTTCGTGTTTTGACGTTTAGTAAAAATTACCTGATTTGAGTAGTTGGAAATTAGCCTCATAATGGCTACTATTCCTGCCACCTCCTAATTTTATTTTAAATTATACCTGTCGTTATGAGAGACTAATATTAAAATGAATAGATAATCGGGGCGAATAAAATAGGCCTCTCGCTGATATGATGTCAACTGTGTCGTTTTGTGGGTTGGTGCTAATATGTGACCTCAAGTAAGTCATGTAATTCTGTCAAAATATATGTTAAGGGAAAGAACAAACTTATAAACTTTTTTTTTTGTCTAGTCTTAACCTTCATTCCTTGTTCCGCAAACTTAAACCCTGTGTTTTGTAATGTCATTCTAACAAATTGTGTTGTTATTTTCTAGGTTCAATCTTCAACATTGGACTATCCACCGATTATTTTAACCTAACCGATCTATAGTGTTCTACAAAAAGCCACAATATTAAATACATGCCGAATAGTCCGAAAATTCTTACAGACAGACCGACCTGCAACTTAACCCAATTTATTAAATGAGTTATCACTTGGTTTAGGCCCGTGTTCGGCTTCCGACGAGGTCAATCGACAGTGGACGCGATCCTTCGCGTCCGCTCTCTGTCGGATGAAGCCGTGAGCGAGGGCGGGGTGTCGTTGGCAATAAGTCTAGATATTGTCAACGCTTTCAACTCCCTGCCCTGGCAGGCAATTAGGGAGGCCCTGGTGTATCACCAAGTACCTCCCTATCTCCGAGGGATAGTTGGTGCCTATCTTCAAGACAGGCATATAACATACATGGGACGGGATGCCGAGGTCCATCGGAGACCTGTCTATTGCGGGGTTCCACAGGGGTCCGTTTTAGGTCCTCTGCTCTGGAATCTTGCCTATGACTCAGTCCTGCGAGCCGACCTCCCCGCTGGTGTTCATGTCGTCTGCTACGCGGACGACACGCTTATGCTGGCAAACGGGGACAACTTTGAGTCGACGACTCGACTTGCCGAGTTGGGGGTGGCATGTGTTACCCGGAAAATACACGGTCTTGGCCTCCAGTTAGCACCGCACAAGACCGAGGCGCTGTGGTTCCACAACCTCTCACGGGGTAAGGAGCCACCAGACTCGTCGATCCGCGTCGGCGATGTCCAAGTTCCGATCAGAAGGCAAATAAAATACCTTGGCCTTATCCTGGACGGCCGGTGGGATTTCCGGGAACACCACAACCGCCTTTACCCCAGGATCGAGAAAGTGATCGGAGCCCTTCATCGCATTCTTCCCAACCTCGGCGGGCCGAGAGAGGGAGTCCGGCGTCTCTACGCCGGGGTAGTGCGTTCGATGGCACTATACGGTGCGCCTGTCTGGGCCCCTAGCCTGACGAGCGACCGGCGGCGCAAACTTAACAGTTTGCAGCGGAGAGTGTCCATCCGAATAGTGAGGGGATACCGCACAATATCCCATGAGGCTGCCATGCTCTTGGCCCGATGCCCGCCTCTAGACATCTTAGTGGACATGGATGCGCGAACATACCATCTCGTTCGTAGCATTCGCCAGAGCGGGGAGCCTCAACGAGCTGTAGAGAGGCTCAGAGAGCGAGAACACCTTAGGGCGCTCGAGGAGTGGAAAGCGCGACTTGAGGAGCCACGTTCCTCACGACAAAGAGTCGTTGGGGCAATATTACCATCTTTTGCCCCATGGATGGAGAAAATCTGGAACGGCACGTTCCGATTAACACAGGTGCTCACCGGACACGGCTGTTTCGGTCAGTACCTGCATCGGATTGGACGCGAAGTAACAACGCAGTGTCATCACTGCAGTGACGATGTGGACGACGCCCAGCATACGCTGGAGGAGTGTCCCGCGTGGATCCCGGAGCGACAAACCCTGGTCTCAGAGGTCGGGGCTGACCTTTCTCCCCCTGCCATAGTTGCGGCTATGCTGTCGGGAGAAAGGCAATGGAAGGCGATGGTCGCTTTCTGCGAGTCTGTCATGACTCAGAAAGAGGCCGCGGAACGGGACCGGGAGAGGCTGGATCCCGCCCGGAGAAGGAGACGTCGGCGACGTGCGGTGGCGGCGGTAGCCGCGGCTGTCTAGCCGTGTTCGCCCTGTAATTATATACATAAAAATAATAGATATATACATAAAAATAATAATAAAACACTTTATTGCACACAAATTCACAAAACATTTACAGGATAAACTTATTCTAAGGTGGGCAAAGGCGGCCTTATCGCTAAGAGCGATCTCTTCCATCAAAGTTATATTTTAATGTTAAGTATTTTCTCTTGAACCTTGACGTTGGCAGAATCATCGTTTCTGAACGATGCAGGCACAAACAAAGAAAATAGAATAGAATTATCGTCATCAGTCCGGGCCTGAAAATATTGGTGGAGTATGGAGTAACTTTCACGGTAAATTCAACGTAGTTTTGGCATTCTGTGGTCATCAGTTTTCTTCTTTGAATGATTGGATTTGTAAAGGAAGTTAAGCTTATCGTGACAATCATGCATTTATAAACTAGGATATTTTTATCACGCCTGTCGTAACTAATGGGATGGGCCGTCGCCCAAATTGTACTGTCATCATCATCATCATCAGCCGTACGACGCCCACTGCTGGGCATAGGCCTCCCCCAAGGATCTCCACGACGATCGGTCCTGCGCTGCCCGCATCCAGCGGCTTCCCGCGACCTTCACCAGATCGCCGGTCCACCTTGTAGCGGGCCTACCCACTGAGCGTCGTCCGACACGTGGTCGCCACTCCAGAATCTTTCCGCCCCATCGGCCATCGGTTCTCCTCGCTATGTGTACTGCCCAATTGTACTGTAGTCATGTGTTATGTCTGATTGTTGAAATTTAATTCTGTGCAATAAAGTATATTTGATTTGATACATGATTAAAAGTTTTTTTTTTACATTTGACACTAAGTCCTGTGATCGATTGATAAAATCGTTCTCTCACACGACGCCCTGAGCTGAGGTTTGCACCCTTGGGCCTGTTGTCTTCATTTTTGTAACAGTTGAGAGACCTTAGCGCTCCACATTTGTCCGGACAAGCAGTTAATGCCATGTACCGCAAATGTACGAAAAGTGACGTAAATGAAGATGAGCCGTAGAGGAAACAGCCCTCGCCCATATGATGATGGCCCATCATGTTAGGAAGGACATAATTCCTCTGTCTCTGAAGATGAACAGCTGAATGCGTTCCATATTTGTTTTACTTATTAAGAACGCTCGACTTTGAGGTCGCAGGTCAACACAGGCTTAAAACAATGAGTTTCAAATTCATGTTTGGATCATAAATTAATGTAACGTGCAATTACCAGAGAAATGCGTTTCAGAGATTTATGATTTAACCTGTATTGGGCCGGTTTTCCCTTCGGGTTGGAAGGTCAGACAGGCAGGCGCTTCTGTAAAAAAACTGGAGATGTCAAACCTTCAGTGGGCTTAGCACCGTAAGCGCGCGACTCTTTCTCGCCTCGACATACGTCACCCGTCACTCTCTCACAGTACTGCACAGAAAGAGACAGACGATCTCTGTCGCGGCGAGAAAGAGTCGCATGCTTACGGTGCTAAGCCCGCAGGTTAGGTAAGCGGACCCTGTGCTAAGCTAGGGAGTTGACAATGTTTGTTAGATCAAAATAATACCTCGAACGAGGTATTAAAGTGTAGATTTCCTCTTTATAGACTGGGTTAGACATAAACACTGTGGGTTCAAGCTCGGCGCTTAGAAACTTATACTATGCACCAATTAAGATCAAACTACGGTTTAACATGAGTTACTTCAGTTAGCCTACAACAACATTTTGCACTTGTTAGTATTTTGCTCGTAAAATATTTACTTGATTTTAAATTAAAACCACTAACCCGCAGTGGAGCAGTGTGGTGGAGTATGCTAAATGCCCCCTCCGGTTGATTGAGGGGAGGCGTGTGCCCAGCAGTGGGACATATATAGGCTGTTTTATGTTATGTTATGTTACATTAAAACAGTTACAGACATTTGCCAGTGACTTCGTTCGCGTGAAACCCTAATATTAATATTAGTGAAATTTCAAACAAACTGCCATCTATTTTTACTCCCTTAGAGGTTGAATTTCGCAATATTCCGTCTTAGTTTAAGTACCCACCGGGATTCGAACCCAGCACCTCCGGATCGCGTGACCAACGCTCAACGACTGGACCTCGGAGGCCGTATCTTTAGTAAGCTTACTGAAGTAACGCACGTAAGGACATACCTCTCTACATAAACGCCCTGAGCTTTATACCTATATTATATAAAGCTTAATATAATATAATGTAGTTTGAACTATGAGCAGTCGGTGTACCGTGTCGTCAATCGCATTATGTGAACTCGGTACGATCGTTATTTAAGTAAATATAGCAATACCGAAGGAAGTATAGGAAACTAACTGTTACCTGCGACTTCATTCGTTTATTTACTTACTTTTTAAATGTTTGTTACTTTACTTTGATACCTGTTACTTTGCTCCTTTTTTCTTTGATATCTGAGTCTACTTTGTTACTTTCTCCTTTTTTCTTTGATATTTGTGTCTGCTTTGTTACTTTACTTTGTTAGGTACTTGTTACTTTGCTCCTTTTTTCTTTGATACATGTGTCTACTTAGTTACTTTGCTCCTTTTTTCTTTGATATCTGTGTCTACTTTGTTACTTTGCTCCTTTTTTCTTTGATATATTAGTCTACTTTGTTACTTTGCTCCTTTTTTCTTTGATATTTGTGTATGCTTTGTTACTTTACTTTGTTAGGTACTTGTACTTTGCTCCTTTTTCTTTGATATTTTTGTTCGCTTTGTTACATTAAATTTTAAATGTTTTTTGGCGAGGCTTCAGTTAGGAAATATATCGATAAATTACCATACGTAAACTTTTATAGACATATTTTATTCATTTCATATTTTTTAAGCATTTTCGGGGGTATGTGAACCTGTATTGGGCTGGTTTTCCCGTCGCGGGTTGGGAGGTCAGACAGGCATTCGTTTCTATAAAAAACCGGACCTGTCAAATCGTCGTGTTAGGTAAGTGGACCCTGTGAAAAACGGAATAATGCTAGGGGGGTGTAAACTTTTATAGAACTGTCGGTCTACCGATTACTATAGTTTCTATTAAAACCTAGACAGGAATGTTGTGAGTTATAGATCCAGATTATCTAGGACTTAAATAATTAATTCCATACGCACAGGCTGGTGTTACCAGTATATAGGGCCAAGTAATGAACACCATTCGAAGAAAATATACCTCCCATAAAAAAATAACTAAAATACCAATTTAGCCTGTTCTAGCCAAATAGAGGACAAATTTGACGAAGGAATCAAACCCGGACACTCCCTAAATATTGTACTGCGGTGACTCTCCGCCCCGCACCAATTTTTATCGGGGTCCGACCTCACCCCTTCGAGTCTTTAGCCTTAAGTAACCGTAAGCCGCTAAGGAGTGAGAGAGAGAGCGCACGGACTGTCTCGCTCACACATACGCTTTAAACTGCACACAGTAAGAATGAGATTTTGATATGAAGTGTCCGAGGTGTGCTCCAGATTGGGAGCCCATCGGCATCGCTCTAGCCACTAGAATGTGGAGGCAGTAGCGCGGAATAAAACGCATATTACTAAAATAAAAAATAACATAACATAAACAGCCTATATACATCCCAATGCTAGCCACGGGCCTCCCCTTTTTTTTTTTTTTTTTGACGTGACTTATTGTAGATTTGCCGCAGATGGCATTAACTACTTGGCCGGACAAATGGGGAGCGCTGAAGGCTCTCACCCGGTACAACGTTTAAGACAACAGGCCTGAGGGTGCCCAGTTGGGCGCGAACCTCGGCTCAGGGCGTCGTCTGAGAGGAAAAATATTTGAAAGAATTAATCGACCCTAGTGGGTCGATAGCGATAAGCGCTGAATGAGGGAAATCGTCGACCACGCCGGCGGGGTCGGTATCGGGGTCCTGAAGTGTTTGGTGTCGCGAGCTGATTGGCTGCCTCTATGGCTAGAGTCATCGGGTCGTCGGGATCGTATATTACGTCCTTCGGACGCCGATACTTTTCAGTACCGTCCCTAAGCGGGATGTATTCGGAAGCCGCAACTACCAGGGGATTCGGATGGTGCGGAGCAGAATCGAAAAAACGTTTGGAAGCTAATTTGAGCCATTGGGCAATGGTTGGCAGACCTAGGTCAATGTGCAGATTTTCATTGCGAAGGAACCACGGAGCTCCCGTGGCTTTCCGCATGAAACGATTTTGTATTACCTGTAGACGGTGGATTTGAGAGGGACTCGCATGAGCGAAAACTACCCCTGCATAGGTCATGATCGGACGGATGCAAGTCGTGTAGATTTTCACCTTATTCCTAAGGGACAATTTACTTCGCTTGTTAAGGAGACAATGAAGACGGCCCATTACAAACGCGGCGCGATCGCGCACACGTTTGATATGGGCCTTGAAAGTAAGAACAGGCCTCCCGATCCCCTCACGATCTAAGGTCGATTCCCGACGGGGACATTGTCGAAATCACTTTGTTTGGTAAGGACAATGCAGGCTTGAATCACCTGTCCGAAAACGTAAGATGATTACATGCTTCGGAGGGCACGCTAAGCTGTTGGTCCCTGGCTACTAGCCCAAACACCTCTACCAAGCCGCACTGGAGCAGCGTAGTGGAGTATGCTCCATACAACCTCCGATTGATTGATTAAAAATGAAAAAAGAAATAGTTTAAAAACCGAAGGAATTAAATACGTAATTACTTTAATTACGCAAATTGCCAAAACATTTTAAAGGTGCGAAAGCCTCAGGCAAAACTAATTTTGCGAAGCAAAAAACACAAATTATTTGAATCAATCTCGTAATTTTAGACGTCAAAATGTTTTATGTTTATATAAAGTAATTAAATCAAATTATAGTGTTAAAGAAATAATAGTATAACTTAACACTGCCTGCAATTTAGGTGTGTGTCAAGCGCAGGCGCAAGGGAAAGGCCACATTGAGGCATTTTATCTAAAAGCAATTCTGCTATTTGACAATTATTTGACGGAACACAATTCCCCTTATGTGTTTCTGTAGAAAACTGTGAAAATGAGAAATCCATATAAGTACACTGAAGGACAAAAAAAAATGATTAAAATTTTGTTATTGGGCATTTCAAAAAATACTCCTGCTCTACGCAAATAATTATGTGATATTGGTGATGATTCCTGTACACACCATCTAATTTTATTTTAAGTTATATCTGTCATTTTCTTATACTATTAAATCAGAAAAACGCCCTTCCAAAACTTAATATTGGTCAATAGCCCTACAGAATTAAGTTGACACACATCAATCGGTTTGCATATCAGCGAGATACCTAATTGATTCGCCCGGGCTATTCATTCATTTTAAAATTAACAGTTGTCAATCATCTGTCCCTTTCCTTTTCGGCGGATAAGAAAATGACAGGTATAACTTAAAATAAAATTAGGTGTCTGCGGGAATCGGGGCCATTGTTTTCTTTTAATTAC
This sequence comes from Pectinophora gossypiella, assembly GCF_024362695.1. Lineage (NCBI taxonomy): Eukaryota > Metazoa > Arthropoda > Insecta > Lepidoptera > Gelechiidae > Pectinophora > Pectinophora gossypiella. Next base: position 3,996,623 of record NC_065428.1, on the reverse strand, counting down.
TTATTTCGTATACCTTCCCTTTTAAAACTACAACTGCATATATTTTGTTAGAGGCGGAACCCTGGTGGCGCGTTGAGTTTAAGTGATTAATGTAGGTATATTAATTGATGTAAGATTATAGTATTTCATATTTAATGTCATAATAAACATAATATTTATTACATCAATCATAGACGATTTTGATAAACTATCGACATTTATTTTATTAATTTGCCTCTGGGGTATGTATAAAATCTGTTACTGAAATTAAATCGAAAATTGGATCCAATTTATAAATAAATTGATTGAAATTTCGATTGGTTATATTGTATTTAAGTTTGTTCATGTAAATGTAATATATTTAGGCCAATCTCGAAAACTACTAAACGGTATTTACTGTTCTTGTTTGCATTTCTTTTAGAAAACTATAGGGTACAAAAAAAAAAACAAATCGAATTCGAGTCAAATCATTACTTTTAAACATAGGTACTTAATGAAAGTGTCAAAGGAGTATTTGGTTTATGTATGTTGTGTATTTTGGTTTATTAGACCTAGAAGGACTTACATTGACCAAATTGGAGATGTCCTTAAGATGACCAAATTGGAGAGTAGATCGTACTAAACCTTTTTAGTAGGATCTACTCTGAACCGGCGTGCATGTATGAAGAGATTGATGAATGTGAAGGAAGCGAGAGAAGTGTGTCAGGATCGAAGCAAATAGAATTCTATAGTCTCTGCTTACCCCGGAAGGAAATAGGCGTGAGTTTATGTATGTATGTATTTGGTTTAAGTTTCATTCCCCTCGTCACATGAATACCAGTCGATGTAAAAGTAAGTGCGCAATGCAATCAAATGTCAAATAGCATATGTTATGTTATATTACTTTTCTAGATGAATTGCTTCGATGTGACCTTTTCAACCCCCCTGATAACTGATTTGGTCAGCCGAGTCTAATAAATAAGTTGTGCCAAAAAACAGAACTTCTCGACACAACCCTCACTCGTTTATATTAATAAACCTTTATAACTGTAACGAAACTTCCTCTCAAACATTCGTTTGCCAAATTTCCCTTAAAATTAACCTCATTATTAGCTCATTAAAAGCCGTGAAAGAGTTGAAATCTAAAAGATAAATGAATGTTTCAGAGACTTTGACCCGTCCTCGCATTTTTCACTGGTTATCTGCCTAGTAGAGGAAAGAATCTAGGCCTTCGAGCTATCGACTGAAGCCTGGGTATTGAGTGACAGGCAATTTGTAAAGTTTGATGATACGCCGAATTCTCCGAGGTTTTTATTTCTTTTGTAAGTACGAGAAAATGTGACAAATGGCCTAAATTTATTGCTGATATCTTAGTGGTTTTTTTTTAAACATCGTGAGGATACTCAAATATCACAGAAAAGCGTTTCGGAGGTATGTGACCTAACTTTTACTGGACTAACCACCCCGCCCACCCAGCCACCCTGTACTGGTAACCTGGACTGGTTTTCCCTTCGTGGGTGGAAGCAGGCAGTCGCCTCTGTGAAAATGTCAGATCTTCAGGTTAAATGAGCGGACTCTGTGAAAACCGGAGAACTTTAGGAAAGATGACAATGATTAAGCATCTTAGTGCCTTTTTGTAAGTTTTTCCAATAACTCCTTTTTAGGTATTAGAAGCTTAATGTTTTGTTATCTAAGTAAATTTTGAGAAACAAGCAATTGGTCTACTCAAAGGTGCATACATGATCGCTAGATGAACTGAGTACCTACGCTTCACCGAGCTTTCTGTCAAAACAACGTGATAAGTGGCGAGCCGTATCGCCGTATATAACGGCCAATCCACCATTTAACAAAAAATAAAGTATAAATTACCATTCAAAAAGTTTTATCTCACCGTTTATCTCTTCACAACTTGTAGCTTAAGTGTGAAAAGTTGTAACTTAGTATACATTAATTTTAGACACAACAAAACGCAACGCTTTTACTAGCATCAGTTGCTGAGATTTAAAAGAATATAAGGTCACGAGAAAACAGCTCGCTACACTTCTCCCGGCGAGTCGAGCCTCGTTTGTAGTAGTTTAGTTACTTAATGCTCGTGCGACTGAATTGTGTTTGCATGACTAAGTAAAAACTACAAGCTAACTAACTATAAACTAGACTTTAACTAAATAACTAGGAATTAAAACCTGTTTTGAAATAGGAGTCACATGAAATTACTATTATTTTCACTGTAATTTATTTATTTAAAACACACAGGCACTCACATTTATTGCACTCTCAGTTTGCAACATAACGTACAATAAAGTATAAAAAATAATTACAAACAAAAAAAAACAAAATGAATTTAATACATAAATTAGACAAGACATGAATTAACTTCGAAAATCAATGCTACTTTTAACAAAAGAATAATAATTAATTTTTGCAGTGGTTTTGACACATATCAAAATATTTTAATATCATTCAGTAGCTGTCGAGCGGTTTGTAATAATTGTTAAGATAATAAAAATAATAATAATAATAAGACTACGCAGGCCCGAGATATGTAAACGACATACAAATAATAATAATATTTTTTATTAATCGAACAAAAGTACAATTTAAACTGTTAACAGATAGAATTAGCATTTAGATAATATTAACACTAATACAGTTATAAATCTTCCGATCGGCAAAAAAAACTACGCCTTGCAAGTAAAAATTTAATCAAGCTACTTACATATAATATATACATGTGGGATCGTTGGGCGAGAATTAAACACAATAGCACCTTTAACACTTTTTTTTTATTATTTTCTTCTTAACAAGCACGCAGACATCACACTTTTAATTTAAAATATTATACGCAGATCAAAAAAATAACACCCTTCCGCCTCGACTCTCACCCAACGTCTCCACAATTTTCAAAAATCAGTCATCTCAATCCGTTCACACCGTTCATTTCACTCCGTTCATTTCAAGTCACTCATCCATCTTTTCTTTATTCGTCTTCGTTCAGAAATCAACATTCAGCCTCTTACTTATCCCACACTCGGCCGTCCTGAACAATGTCTGCCCTCAGACACACCCATACACACGCTACAATAATACACTTAACAACTATTTACTTAAACAATAACTATCACAACATAATATCACAACACCTCACACAACATCTTTCATCCAACTTCTTACACTTTCACATATAACCTCACAAAACAATCTTATCACCTTATATACCTATCAACTTACATACACATACACCTTATCACTCTGTACATTATAACTCCTTATACATTTTATACAGTCTTATGTTTTTACCCATATACAAAATTAAATGTAAGTTTATGTTTTAGAGTACTTTAAATGCAAACAAATTATAGCAATTATCATAATATTACTTATGTAACAAAACAGTAAATTCTTTAAACTATAAAGTATGACATAAAAGTATTATAGCTTTTTTTTTAAATAACAAAACAATGTTGTAGTCTTGACCACATATACTATTTTTATGTTATAAGTAAACTTTTTTAAATTTAAAAAATAGATCTTATCACTTAAGTCTTATCATTATAGGAACAGTTTACAAGTAAGTATATAATTTATAACTGAATAACCATTGGTAAGTACCTATTATCCAGTGACTTTCTTTTAATAGTGTTAAATAATAAAAAGAAATTACAAAAAAAACCGACATTCATCCCTTTCATACTGTATAGTAAATTGTGAAAACCTGGAACAAAAAAAAACATAATTAAATTTTACATTTACCTAAAATATGGTGTTTAATTTCTCTCCCATTTCTTCATATACTCTGCACATGTAGTTGTTTTCTTAGGTCCTTCACCAGTATCTGTTATCTTCTCTACATTGTATCTATCATTTCCATTTATTCCTGTTATCTTGTAGGGTCCCAAATATTTTGCTTTTAGCTTCATAGCTGTTCCAAACTGTGTTCTTTTAATAGCAACTAAATCTCCTATTTTATACTTTGTGCTGTCTTTTCTTTTCTTATCAAAATTTCTTCTATTTTCTTCTTGTATGTTTAGTATTTGTTCTTTAGCTCTTTTCCTTGTTTCTTCCCTCTGTTCTATAAAATTACTAATATATTCTTCTTTTAACATATCTATAAGCTGTAGGTCTTCTTTCTGTCTCATTTTAACTCCAGTAAGTAGTTCAAATGGTGTTGTCTTTATGCTTCTATGGTAGGTGCTATTTAAAGCTCTCTGTAGTTTACTAGTATGCTTATACCAGTGTGATGGATCTTCAATGTTCATCTTGGTAAGTACTGATATTATTGTACGGTGAATACGCTCCACTTGTCCGTTTCCTCTTGGCACTCCTGTAGTTATTTTACAGTGTTGAATTTCTTCATTAGTGCAGTACTCTTCAAAATCCTTACTAGTGAATGCTGTACCCCTGTCACTGACAATTCTAACTGGATTTCCAAATGTCTGTTGTAAAATCAATAGTTTTTCAATAGTTTCCTTAGATGTTACTGTTTTCACTGGAAAAATCCAAACAAATTTTGTAAATCCATCCACAACAGTCAATATATGGTTATATTTCTTTTTAGTTTCTGCTAGAGGGCCAATATGGTCCACATGTAATGTGTGTAATGGTCCATTTTCTTTATTCAGTGGATGTAGAAATCCCTCCTGCTTTCCCTCTTTCCTGTTTCCTAAAATACAAGGTACACATGCTGATATAAACTCAGTTATTTTCCTTTCTAGGTTATCTATGTAGTAGTCTTTTCTAATCAATTCCATAGTCTTCTTTTTTGCAAAATGACCATTTTCATGAGCTCTTCTTATGATTTCATTTTCCATCTTCCTGGGAACCACTAATGCCTGATCTGGTCCTTTACATAGTAAGCCTTGATGTAGATAGTAGTCATTATATGATTTTCCTTGTGTCAGTACGTCTTTAATTGCCTTCAAACCATCATCACTTTCTTGGGCACATTGTAGCTCCTTGTGTAGGTCTGTTGTTGTTACAGCAACGTATGGAATACGACTTAATGCATCAGTATGTCGCATTTTTATACCACTTCGATGTTCAATAGTAAAATCATAGTCTTGGAGTAACAGAATCCAACGCGCAACTCTTGTAGACATAGCCAAATCTTTCTTGTTCAATGTCATTTGAAAGGCTTTACAATCTGTGACTATCTTGAAATATATTCCATGTAGGTAGTGCCTGAATTTCTTGACGCCTTCTATGATGGCTAAAGCCTCTAGCTCATAGCTTGTGTACTTGCTTTCTGCTTCTGTTGTTCTTCGACTCATGTAATGAACTGGATGCAACTCTCCATCTTCATTGCATTTTTGCATCAATATAGCTGAGTAAGCTGTACAAGAAGCATCGGTATGTAATTCTGTGATCGCCGTGGGATCATATATTCTTAGTACTGGATCATTTCCTAATTTTTCTTTGAGAGTTCTAAAAACTTGTTTATGTTCTTCTGTGAAATGAAACTGTTTGTCTTTTCTTAATAAATCTGTTAATGGTTGCGCTATCTGTGCATATCCTTGAATGAATTTTCTGAAGTAAGAACATAGCCCCAAAAAACTATGTAGTTGTTTGATATTCTGTGGTTCTGGGTATTTCAATACTACCTCAGTTTTCTCTGGAGAAGGCATTACTATTCCATTCTGTATAACATGTCCAAGGTATTCTACTTTTTTCACCATAAGTTGTGATTTTTGCCAATTAATATTCAGTCCATACTCTGAAGCGATCTGAAGTACTTCTGTTAAACGCTGAACCGCCTCTTCTTCGTTCTCTGCTGGAATTAATAAATCATCTATGAATATCATTACAATACCGCGTGTTATCAAATCCCTGAAAATAGCTGTGATATATCTCATGAAAACCTTAGGACACGTAGCCAAACCAAATGGTGCCCTTAAAAATTCATACTGCCCTGTCATGGTAACAAAAGCTGTATATTTTGTACACTCCTTGTTAATCTTCAAATGAAAATAACCATTTTTCAAGTCAAGAGCTGAAAACACTTTTGCATTAGTCAGTTTGTCAATAAGATTGTCTATAATTGGTAATGGGTATTCATCCTTTATTATTTTCTTGTTCAGTAGCCTGTAATCCACACAAATCCTTATGGTATTATCCTTCTTTTTCACTAAAACCAGAGGACTAGCATAATCAGAGTAACTAACCTTTATAATTCCGTCTTTCAACCACTGTTCTATCTGCCTGTCGACTTCTTCTTGCTCCTTAACAGAAACACGCCGCGGTCGCTGTGCCACAGGTATGTCGTCCTTGAGAATGATCTTCAATTCCACTGGTACTTCTTTGGTCTGCTTTGGCTGGTAATTTTCTACTAACTTGATAACTTCTTGTTTCAGAGCTGGATCGCTGACGGTACCTAATAGATCAACAGTGCAAGGAAAACAATTAACATTCGTCAACCACTCTTCTTCTTTCGGAAATAACCACACTGATCCTTCTTTCATAACCATTACTACAGTTTTCAAAAATTCTTGACCTATTATCAATTTATATGGCATACACTCTTTTGGAACAATATGAAAGGTCACTTGATAATATTTACGGTCATCTACACAGAAATCTATCTTAATAAGTCCCAAAGATCTTACACACGAATCGCCAAGTCCACGCATTGTTATGTTTTCGTCGTATTTTTCCACACAAATCGTTGAACAAAAGTCGTCACGTATCAAGTTCATGTCACTACCCGAATCGATTAATGCATTTATTTGTTTACCGCACAGTTCAATATTTTTTTCCGGCTTACGCGCAATAATTTCATTTTTCATAACCTCAATCTTGTTTGTTGAAACATCGGATACGCTTATCTCGCTCTTGTTCAAAAATGAAGACGTCATCTTGACATTCCGCTCCATACATTCATTCTTTCTAACGTTGTCAGCTTGATTTTGAATATTGCCGCCGTCACCGCTGTCATCGTATTCGCTTGAAATGAGTTTCGCCGATTCCATCGCTCCGAACATCGCCGTTGTATTTCTTGAAGTTGTTGCACTTGACGCTGGTTCATTCTGAGATTGATAAGATTGGCGCCACTGCGATCTTCCGTTCACATTCGGTCTTCCGAAATTCCATGATGCCTTATAATTTCCGTTGCTTCGCGATTGGCTGTTATTCGTGATTTCCGTCTTATTTTTGCATGATGTAGCAATATGTCCGAACTCATTGCACTTGTAGCATTTTGCCCCCTTACTTTTGTTAGGACAATCCGTCGATGAATGACCCTTATCTCCGCAGTTGTAACAACGTATGAAAGTAGTTTTGTTTTCATGATGATTTTGTTTTTCTTGACGTTCTTGATATTGTTTTCTTGTCTTAGCTTTCAATAATTCGTACACTTGTATTTTTTCCTTGAGTTCTCCATAGGTCTTAATTCCGTATAGCATGATTTTGTTCGATTCTAAATCCATAATTCCGTCAACTATATATTTTATAGCGACATAGTCGGGAAGTTTTCCTCTTTTTCCCAACTCCTTCATAACTAAAAGATAGTCCAAACAACTTTCATCTTTTTTCTTTTTCCGTGCGCTCATTAGCTCATGTATCGCCTTAGCATCTAATGTGCTTGAAAATTCCTTGGATATAGCTGTTTTTAGGTCGTCCCATGTCTTGAAAGTTTTTTCTGATTTTAGCCACAACTCTGCAGTACCGGTAAGTGAACGTCGCGCTACGAGCAGTTGCTGTAATGGAGTCCATCCGAAGATTTCTGCATTATCTTCGATCTCAGATATCCATTTATCCACGGAATACGTTCCATCTTGTCCATTAAACCGGTTCACCAGGTCTGCCGTCATTGCCAACATGGTGGATTGTGGTTGCTGAGTGGCTTCGTAATAATCACCTTTTTCCCTTGACATCATTAATCCGTGTTACAAATATCCTTGTCGTCGTAAAACAGTTGTTGATCGCCTTGTAATTATCAAATATATTTCGCCGCGCCGCCACCTTTCCGACACGTGCTGAATGTCTGCGCCCTCTTCTTTAGACGAGCCCCCAAAATTGTGGGATCGTTGGGCGAGAATTAAACACAATAGCACCTTTAACACTTTTTTTTTATTATTTTCTTCTTAACAAGCACGCAGACATCACACTTTTAATTTAAAATATTATACGCAGATCAAAAAAATAACACCCTTCCGCCTCGACTCTCACCCAACGTCTCCACAATTTTCAAAAATCAGTCATCTCAATCCGTTCACACCGTTCATTTCACTCCGTTCATTTCAAGTCACTCATCCATCTTTTCTTTATTCGTCTTCGTTCAGAAATCAACATTCAGCCTCTTACTTATCCCACATACATAACTCACGCCAGGATTCCCTAATGTGGTGGGCAGAGTCAAAGACAATTTGCACCCACTGTTGATACGATGTCTTAAAATGGATAGAAGCTACAAGCAAGCTACTTGTCTAATCTAAACGCTCCTTATTGCAGGCGGAAGGTGCCGCATTCCGCATTTTTGTTATTAGACACGAGTTCTCGGTATTTCTTACTATTAAAGGGCTGCGAATAACGCCATGTCAGACTATCTGGACTAGACTAAAGCTAACCACACACAGAGGTGGAATGCCGGTAGCGTCGCGTTGCGAACGGGAAAGCGGGAGTTGAAAGGCGGGAAAGATATGAGATGTCTGTCCTTAGTGGGCGAGATGTGTATAATTTTATCCTTCGAATATTTTAGTTCTATCGAGTTGCCACTAGATGGCGCTGCGCGTCAATTAGAACGCGCTATTAATGTTCTTGTTGGATTTTATGAGCCCACGGCAATGTTTTATTTGAAATATATTTTAGATTTTACAGGGATTTTACATGGTGAATATTACCTTTAAATATAACATAACATAAGCTTACGATTATATCCCAATTGGGGTAGGGAGAGGTATATTTACCGCAAGAAGACTTACTTCATTAAGTACCCACACCTAACCAAGCAAAAAAGCCTTTAAAACTGATAATGATCTGTCTTTGAGCCATGTCAGGGGCCTTTGGCGGCTCTATCATAACCCTGACTCCAGGGTTGATGAGGCTGGTATTCCACCTCACAACCCACTACTTACTTACACCAGTAAGTAGTAACCGTGACCAACGGCTTAACGTGCCTTCCGAAGCACGGATCATATTACTTTTTGGACAATCAGGTGATCAGCCTTTAATGTCCTAACCAAACTAGGGATCTCAAAGTGATTTTTTGAAAGTGATTCGCACCCGGGACCTCCGGATCGTGAGCCCAACGCTTAACCTCTGGACCACGGAGGCCGTTAACCTTATGGTGACAAGGATTTAAGCATTTTTATTTTTTAGTACTTTTGGGTCACAGCTGAAAATCAGCGTTGTGGAACTCCCTCAATGTCGAAGTGTCACAACATATTGCTGAGCTGATGTCCCTTTTTAGAAATAAGTTTTAATTATTACCTTCAACCCTACTATGTACCTATACCTACTTATATCTAAAATAAATGATTTCTATTCTATCCTATACAAGGGATCAGCCTCGCCCATAACATTTTTTTTGTCATGTTACAAATCCCTTTATCATATTTCAGGACATGCTCAGGAAGAAAAGCAGCAAGCAGATGAAACGGCAGTAGTTTTCAACGTGAGCTATATCTTTTATACCAGCAGTAATACCATGGATCATCATCATTCACCATCATCATCACTAATTTAAAAAATAGGCGGTTTCTCTCTTGCCTTACGCCCCGCAGTACTTTGTCTGACGAGTGATGGCGCCCAGAGCAGTCTATTTCAAAGCCGTACTAGGACTCTTGTCCTCCGCTTCTGAATAGTTCTGACAATTACTGCTCTCTGTCAGGTTCCAGGTTACAGGCCCTGTGACATACCCCTTCCGTCCTGTATTGCCGTACCGATGGCTCCCATCTCCGGTCTTTTTTCTATGTTCTATGATTTACCCCGTAAGATAGGATATGTACAATGAACCTTCCCGCTTAAGTATCGGCGTCCGAAGGACGTAATATACGATCCCGACGACCCGATTACTCTAGCCATAGAGGCAGCCAATCAGCTCGCGACACCAAACACTTCAGAACCCCGATACCGACCCCGCCGGCGTGGTCGACGATTTGCCTCATTCAGCAGTTATCGCTATCGACCCACTAGGGTCGATTAATCCTTTCAATATTCTTCCTCTCAGACGACGCCCTGAGCCGAGGTTCGCGCCCTACTGGGCACCCTCAGGCCTGTTGTCTTAAACGTTGTACCGGGTGAGAGCCTTCAGCGCTCCCCATTTGTCCGGCCAAGTAGTTAATGCCATCTGCGGCAAATCTACAACAAGTCACGTCAAAAAAAAAAGAAAAATACAATGAACCATTTTAGGACGCTGTCGTACTAACATTATTTGACATTTAGTGAGACTTACAGTGCAATTTGTCAAAAAACATCACGTGACATGGTACCAAAGTGAATGCATATTGATGTTCGTGACCGTACGGGTAGGATATGTATTACTCACTTCATAAATGCTTTTGGAGGAAGTATTTCAACAATGGTAATCATGGTATTCAGATTACTGTATCGCAGCAGGCTGAATTACTACGGAATTAACCCCACCCCTAAGGGGTACCCATGGGGGTGCATTCAGGGGACCTAACGGGGGGGTTAAATTCAATAAAAAAAACACATTGTGATCCCTAGTTTGTTAGGATCACAAGCTGATCACCCGATTGTCGGAAAGTAAGATGATCCGTGCTTCGGAAGGCACGTTAAGCCGTTGGTCCCGATTACTACTTACTGATGTAAGGATGAAATCGTTACATGAGCCATGTCAGGGGCCTTTGGGAACTCAGTAATAACCCGAACACCAGGGTTGTTGAGATTGGTATTCTATCTCATAACCCACACGATAAGAAGATTGACAAAAGTTTTTATACTCTGCAGGATTTTTTTAATGACAAGCAGTTTTCTTTTAATTTACTATTGAGACTAAAATATATACTTATTCTTGTTTATTATGTTTAAGCCTAAAAATATGACACAGTAGCTCTTTTTTAAATTGCTGTGCCCAATCCGGGTCCATATGTGTAATTTTTTACTCGCCTTATGTTACCAATCTTCTACCATGTGGAACGCAATATATGATATGATCATGATTACATGATTATTATTGTATGACTATAATATATAATTATGATTTAGGCCCCCAACTGAGCCCCCTAAGTCCTTCCCTGTTCAGATAGCGCGCTCAAGGTGTCGGCGGGTATTTGGATTACTACCGGTTTAATTTCCGACTGCCCACTGGTTTGCAATGCGAATAAAAAAAGAAAAACGAAAGCAAGAAAAAAGGAAGATATATTTCTTTTAATAGGTAAAGGATTAGGTTGCGCAAGAAAAAAGGAAGGTATATTTTTTTTGCTTGTTTTTTTGTGTTACTGAGGAATGTTCCGGCCAAGTAGTTAATGCCATTTGCGACAAAAATACAATACATAAGTCATAACATAAACAGCCTATATAATTATGTCCCACTGCTGGGCACAGGCCTCCCCTCAATCAACCGGAGGAGGTATGGAGCATATTTCACCACGCTGCTCCATTGTGGGTTGTTGGAGGTATTTCGGCTAGTGGTCCAGGATCAACGGCTTAGCGTGCCTTCCGAAGCACGGAATCAATACGTGACAACAATACAATAAGTCACGTTAAAATAAGGAATGTTTTAAATTGTTTTTATTAATTGATTTGTGTTTAGGTTATTTTTATGACTGTCAGATTCTGCAACACATTGTCATCATAATATCTTCGTGTTATCTTCACAAGGTCCGCTTACCTAACCTGAAGAATTGATAATCATTCACTAAACATGAATTCGAAAACAAATTCGAAAATTACCGGTTTCGGCCGCGTCAGGTATCAGAGTCAGGGTCAGAGTCAAGCGTTCTTCATGGGCTACTACTAAATCCCGCTTACCCATCATCCTTCAACGTTCCCGCTATAACCCTGTACAAGCCATACCCAAACAATCTTATCAAAACGCCTTAGGCAAATTAAAAGCCTCCGAAACCGCTGCCGAAATTTCGAAATCATTAATCAAAATTACTCTTCCTATATTAAGACACCTCATTAAATATTCCTAACAAACTTCATACGCTTATGAACATTACCGCGTACAAACAAAAGAAATTAAAAAGAAAAAATGGACAAGTGTGAGTCGGTATAGCGAGTTAAATAAACGCGCCACCTATTGGTGCTAATCGCGCACCAAATATGCGTAGGTACTGTCCGCCCGATTCGGTTTTTTTTTTTTAAATCTCTTATCGTAAATCGTCCACCAACCCGCAGTGGAGCAACGTGGTGGAGTATGCTCCATACCCCCTCCGGTCGATTGAGGGGAAGCCTGTATGTTATGTATCGTAAATCATAAACTATGCGGCTTAGACAAAAAAGTTTTGTTTTAATTTGCCAATACCTAATCTCTTTGATTTGATACCCAACTTCACTTACTAACTGAAATAATATACATAGATAAATATGCGTCTGATTGCAAACAAAATCATTACAAAAAGTTAAAAACAAATGGCTTTACAAAAAACATAACATAACATAACAAATACTTTATTGCACAAACAGGAAAAAACAAAATACAAAACAAAATAGAAATAGAATTAGTACAATAGGCGGCCTTATTGCTAAGTAGCAATCTCTTCCAGGCAACCTTTAAGTATAGGATATATTGAATATTAAACAAAAACAATACAATAAAAAAGTAAAAAACATTACAATATAATGCTATTTTCAGGCAACCTACAGTCGATTACCATGAGCTTTTTTTTAGAGTTATAAGTCATACCATAGAGTTACTTTTAACATTTTGGTGCGGTACCCTAAAAACAGCTAACATTGTTGTTTACTTTAGTTGTTAAAAGCAGTGCATCTTCAAACGGAGGAATACCGAGAAGATGGGTCTAATTACAAAACTGCGGCGGCTACCTTGTCCGCTTGAGTGAGAGCGTGTAGCGTATTGAACATTAATACGATGTGCTTGCTGTTACCCTACTAAATAAGGTTTAAAAGTGGTCATTTAGTCCTAACCAAACTAGAGATCACAAAGTAATTTTTGTGATATTTCCCCACCGGGATTCGAACCCGGGACCTTCGGATCGTGAGCCGAACGCTCAAACCACTGGACCACGAAGGTCGTTGTTATCCTACTAAATGTATGAAAATAGGGTTTAAAAATGGCCGTATATTCTGATTGCATTGATTTAGATGCTTGATTTAGATCTCGAGTTTTAGAACCTCATCAACCATGGTGACAGCCGTCAAAGGCCTCTCCTGTTATGACTCATGTAACGACTACGTACTTACATCAGTAAGTAGTAACCGGGACCAACAGGTTTGACTTGCCTTCCGAAGCACGGATCGTCTTACTTTCGGGCAATCAGGTGATCAGCCTGTAATGTCCTAACCAAACTGGGGATCACAAAGTGATCTTCGTGATATGTCCCCACCGGGATTTGAACCCGGGACCTGCAGGTCGTGAGCCAAACGCTCAAACCACTGGACCACGGAGACACTAAGACCCTGTCCAGATGAGGCGTTTTACGCGCGTTGTAATACCACAGAGTACTTAACATCGTACGGAGACAGACGCAGATCTCCAAGCATGCAGGAATCTATAAAGTAATCAAATTACTCTGTGGTATGAAAACGCGAGTAAATCGCGCCTTCTGAACTAGGTCTAAACCTAGTAGGTATGAAAATCAATGAGGGACTTTCCAGATTACGTTCTCCAAAAATAATATAGAAGGCGCTAACGAGTTTTAACTTGTTAATTACCTTTTTTCTCCTTACTGGGTCATCATCATCATCATCATCATCAACCCATTAACGTCCTCACTGCTGGGGCACGGGCCTTCCCTATGGATGGATAGGGAGACCGGCCTTACACCATCACGCGTCCCAGTGCGGATTGATGGTTATTAACGACTGCTAATGCAGCCGGGACCAACGGCGTAACGTGCCTTCCAAAGCACGGAGGACCTCGAGATGAGAACTTTTTTTTTGTGGTCACCCATCCTATAACCGGCCTTTGCGAAAGTTGCTTAACTTCAACAATCGCAGACCGAGCGCGTTCACCGTTTCACCTAGATTTAGTTCTAAATTATTGTTTAAATGTAACAGGATCAAAATAGAGTAACCGATAGCCAATATAAAATGACACTGGCGCACACACATAAATCAGAAATACTTCACTCGACATAATTAAATTATCTATCGATGATAAACTTATCAAACGTCAGTGTGTTTACCACAGATCATAAATGTTATTAGGAGAGGAAACGTCTCGTAAATACGAAAATGTTATGTCAATTATTAAGTAGATAATGAGATGGCTCACAGATATAATTTCCGTCGTCATTGGCCCCAATTCCTGGAGACACCTAATATTATTTCTTATTTGCCGAAAAGGAAAGGGACGTATGACTGACAACATTTGATTTTAAAATGAGTGAGTGAATTAATAGCCCGGGCGAATTCAATTCAATTCAATTCTTGATGAATGGCTTCTGTGTGGTCACAATTCTGCCAGTATCACGTTTGAGATGGGCGAATAAAATACGCATCTCGCTCATATATGATCCGTTTGACGTTTGCTGTCAACTAATTTTGTCTAGTTATTGGCCAATATAAACGACCGGTTGCCATACAACCATAAAGTTGAAGTTGGCCAACATAAAATTTTGGAAGGGTTTTTTAAATCAATATTACGTAAGTTTTGGAGGTTTTAGCCTTAAAATTGACATGTGTTCCATAAATTTATGTCTGTCAATTACCCGTCCCTAAGTCGAAACCTTGGATGACTACATCTCCAAGCTCTCGACCAGGATGTTCGTGCGCGCGGACTAGTCAGATTTCGTGCACCTACGGAATCTGGCTCCATACCACGCGCGCCCACCCGACTGGAAACCGTATCCTCGCGAGCTAGTAGAGGTGGAGGAGCTCGACGAGGATGCGGTCCCAGCACTGGATTGACCCAGTCCGCCGACTTGAGGGCAGCCGTCACTATCGACGGCTTCGACCTCGCCGGCGGCAATAGCGGATTTGACACAGGGCTTACGGAGGGGCGAATTTCACCCGCCGTAGCCCGACCCCGTGCCCCGCCCGTATTCGCGGGCGGCGAAAGCGCCAACACCAAGGGGGCACTGCCCCGAAGGTGTCCCCCACATCCACATCCACAGTACCCGTCCCTTTTCTTTCCGGCGGATAAGACGATGACAGGTATAACTTAAAATAAACTTAGATGTGTGAACTGGAATCAGCACCATTGTAGAGATAAACGTTCGGGAATTATGGTTGTTCGAGTTTGTATGCACTGTAGTCACTGTGGTGTAGTGGTACACCGGCTTGCTTCTCAAACGGGGAGCGCCGGTTCGAACCCCGGTACCGGACTTGCAACAATAATTTATTAATTTATCTTCAGTGCGGGTTGGTAAAAACCGACAGAAGGATTGTGTCCTCTAACATGATGGACTAATGTTATGGGCGATAGGCTGATCCCTTATCACCATAAGGTTCATCATATCCATCTTTGGACTTCGTATCAACAGTGGCTGCAAGTTGTCTTTGATTACTTGTGGCTCTGCCCACCCCATTAGGGATTACGGGCGTGAGTTTATGTATGTATGTATGTATGCGGGTTGGTGGAGGTGTTATTATAGCTAATAGCCGGGACCAACGGCTTAACGTGCCCTCCGAAGCACGGAATCATCTTACTTTTTTCGGACAATCAGGTGATTCAAGCCTGAAAAGTCCTTACCAAACAAAGGACAGTCTCACAAAGTGCTTTCGACAATGTGGGGAATCGAACCCGGATCTCCAGATCGTGAGTGTGATCGTTGGAGCAGCGTGGTGGAGTATGCTCCATATCCCCTTCGGTTGATTGAGGGGAGGCCTGTGCCCAGCAGTGGGACGTATATAGGCTGTTTATGTTATTGTATTTTCAGTGCAGTTTTCACTAACACAGTTGGTGCGACCATTACAGACGGCGATACGGCTTACCGCCTATCACGTTGGTCTAACAGAAAGCTCGGTGAAGTGTGCGTACTTAGTTCATCTTACGATGGATGTGCTTCTGACTACCCCAATTGGGATATAGTCGTGAGATTATATCTATGTGAGTTTATTTTAACGTCATATACATGTTTGATATCACGTTATCCATAAACGTAGCTAAGTAATTAATTATTAATATTTCAATATTCTTTATTTGCATACTATGATGGTGTACAAGTTTGTAAGTTACATGTATGAGTTTCACATCATAGACCCTTTCGGGCACAACAAAAAAGAAGTTTAAAAGAGAGGAGGAAGCTTTTCAAATGGTAACATCAGTATCATTAAGGTATTCACTAGTGCTGTAGTAACATTTATTAATGAGAAGTTCTTTTATTTTTTTAATAAAGATTTTGTCACTTTTTTCTTCTTTTAATATGTTAGGCAGTTTATTATAAATTTTGATGGACATCACATATGGGCTACAAGAATGTAGGACGAGTCTAGATATAGGTAAATTTAATCTTCGCGACGTTTAAAAAAATCTTGGTATTTACGAACAAATTTACAAATTTCTAAAATATATAGAGAAGGAAGCGTAAGTATTTTATGATTTCGGAAGTGTGGTCGACAGCTATCTGTTTGTTTTAAATTATTTAAGATCCTGAATAATAAAATGTGTAATATATCAAATCAGTCAAAAAGAGAAATTAACGTGATTGATTTTTAATTTTAGACTGGATTCTATTTCTAGATTGCATTTTACAAAAGTCCCCCAGCCTATTCTTTCCTATGATGAATTCGTTATCAAATTCGTTCATGTGGGTAACCCACCCACCTAGCGTATTAAAATCATCGTACAAAAATAGATATGCGTAAATTTTTCAACCCACCCTCAGGCCTAGTGGAGCAGCGTGGGTGGTGGAATAAACTTTACAGCGTAAGTACCTGCTTAGGTAAGTAGGTACTTTTAAAGGAAGACCTTTAAATAGAACCCATCTAGTTACCTATGGGACATATTTACGTCAAAGAAAAGGTATCTTTGTTAGATTTTGATCGAAAGGCACTTGATACACGCCTTAACACCTACATAAAATTATAATAAGTATTTTTATCCATTTTTCGTTTTGGAAGCCAATATAGAACTGCAAACAGAAAACATTCTATTTGACAAATATATTTGACGTGACAATCTGCGCAAACACAAGCCAAACGTAATCAAATCAAACGTCCAAAATCAAACTTTTCTAATTTTCAAATTCGAAGTTCGAACGTCAGCGGTGGTTGCGCTATTTTTTTTTTTATAAGCTCGCTCCTGTTATCCCGATAGAGTGCGCGTCAGTCGCGCTCTGGCGCCCGTAGCGGTTGGACGTGGAGTTATTGTCTCTTTGCTTCGTAAATCGGTAAATTACGCTCGTAAAAATAGTGACGTTGAACAGATATACCTAAAACGACTTTTTATTGTGCGTTTAAAGGTGGATTTCAGTGTTTTGTGGAACATAGTATGTGAGCTAACACGCTGGTTCGAAAGGATATTTATTTACTTTTTTTTTATTTCTGTGTGTGATTACTTGGTTTATTGTGACGGATGATGTGAATTAAGATTTATACAGTGTTAGTGTTCTGTTTGAAACAGAAATAGGTGTTGTGTTGTGTATGGAGCAAGCAGATTTCTTGGAAAAAAACAGGTACGTTTATAGCTATTAAGTGTACTGTGTCAGAGCTTATTTTCAAACTGTCTCGTAATAACAGCTCTCTACGAACTAAAAGGGGTAATTGTGAACTATTTCTTTATTCTTTAGTGAAGATTTAAGGTTGTAAATAGACTTGTGTAATTCTAAACGTTTTCAATATGACATTGATAGTAAGTAGGTAGGTGCCTAGTACTTACTTGTACTAACATAGGTTTTGAATTCAAATAAGACGGTTTGCAAGTAAGGCTTTTACTTCGATTTTCTCTTGTGAGATCAATGACCGACTTCATCACTTTGATCAAATAGGTAACTATACCAATTAGGTGCTGGTTTTTGGATTTTATTCAAAATACCTATGCATATGGGAAACCGACTCAAAACTTAAGATTACCTACATACCTAATTGTTTATTAAAAAGGTGATTTGTAAAATCGTAGGGTACCGCTTCCGTCAAACTGTCACAGATGTATCGAGGCCCGGGACATAGGTTAGGTAGGTAGGTACCTAATAGTGCATAGGTTTTGAATTCAAATACCTAGGTAGGTACCTTCTTAAGACGGTTTGCAAGTAAGGTTTTTTATTTCGATTTTTCTCTTGTGACAATGACCGACTTCATCACTTCGATCAATTATACCAATTAGGCGCTGGTTTTTGGATTTTATTCAAAATAGGTAGGTAGGTACCTATGCTTTTGGGAAATCGACTCAATTCAGCAAAACTTAAGATTACCTACCTACCTACCTAATTCTTTATTAAAAAGGTGGTTTGCAAAATCGTAGGGTTCCGCTTCCGTCAAAATGTCGCAGATGTCTCGAGGCCCGGGACACAAGTTAGGTAGGTAGGTACCTAATAGTTAGGTAGGTAGGTACTTACCCACATACTGGCCGGGTGCGTAGTACCTAGGTAGGTATTATTCCTTATTCTTTTTATTATTCCTTATTCTATGCCGGGACTTTTTTTAAATAGTTTTCGTAAGAAAAAACTGTAACCTAACCACCATTTGACACTTTAGGTAAGGTACCTACGGTGTCAGTAAAATGAAGTCGTGTTTTGTTTAATAACTAGGTACCTACGTAGTAGGTAATAGGTAAGGCAAAAGTTTGTGAAACTTAATTTGCAACTACCTATAACTGCAACTTCGAACCTATTATCGACCTATTATCTATAACTGTACCTAAATTTATACACAATTAAAATATTTATCTTTTTAAAATGTGAGATCCGTCAAAAAAGCATGGTTTCATGAAAAGAAATAAAAATTAGGGACCGCTGAGTAAATTAACATAATACCTACCTATTTTCATTTAATAATTATTTAAAGTGGTAGACAAACATAGGTGTACTTATAATCTACTGCGTTGTAGGTAGGTAATTAATCGGACGGCAGGTAGGTATTTAAACCGTAATAGTGTCCATTTAGCTAGCCGAAAAATAAAATATGAATGAGGTAGTTCATATTACATTCGAAATTGACTTTTCCATCATCATAACTTACCTACCTATGTTGGTAATAAATAATTCATAATTAGGTATAATACACTACCATAACCAAAAAGAAAAAATATTTAGGTACCTATTATAAAAAAAAATCCTGACTGCGCATTAAAAAGATACTTCGCGGTTTTCAAGGTAGTGGTAGGTAAGCAAAATCTAGTAAGAAATAATACCGATTAGTATAGAGTCCCATCTGTCCATAGAAATTATCAAACAGAAATTAGGTAGGTAGGTCCTCCTTGTGCTTTTACACCATGCTCTATGAGACATTTTTTTATGCCTAATTTAACAGAAAAATTACATAAACATAAATAGCCTATGCAATAGTCACACACAAAAAAAACAAAAACACAAATAGTCACAAAAAGACAATGTCATTTTTGTAAAAGAATTTGAATTTTACGATTACTTATCTAAAAAAAATACAATTTAAAGTCTACCTATGTTATCAAATGAATAAGAGTTTGATTTTGATTTTTTAAGAGAAGATTGAGTTTGATTTCTTATAGGAAATAGGTATCATATCGACGTCTACCTGTTTACTGTATCTATTTTAACTTTATGTTATAGGCTTATTGATAGTTCCGTTTACTCAAGATAGATCACGTAAGCAGGACATACTTGTCGAGTATCGCTTGATATTATTGAAAAAGTTTTAGTTATCTTTAGATACGTCAAACGACAATTTCAATAATCCAACTGGTTTCTTCAACTTATTTAAAGAACGTCTAGGGCCCTGTCCCGAGGTTTTTCTTGCAGCTTCTTTTCCCCGGCTATACAGCTTGTGAGAAGCTGCAGTAGTTTTAGGCGGTTGAGACGTTCGTTATGTAAAAATTGACGATTCAAAGTGTAACTATGTTACCTACTGAATAAAGATATTTTTGAATTTGAATTAAGTTCCACTATACTTTACTAGTAAGCTAAGTTTTCACCGGACTTGATGTATATTTTTTTAAATTTTTATCTTATTGAGCCACTGCGATACAGGTGATCTCTAGTGCAGGGCTCGCTGTTAACAGTTTAAATTGTACTTTGTTTGATTCGTAAAATATTGTATGTCGTTTCCATATCTCAAGCCTATGGAGTCCCGGACTTTTGGAAGGCGTGCGTTTGGCCGAAGCCAATACGTAGAGGCCCCTTAAGATATTATTATTATTACTTCTGGGGGTTAAAAAGGCCTCATCGAACAATGAGGGACTTTATAGGGTACGTCTCTCAACAATACATATGGCGTATGTCAGTTTTTTTTTTATATATAAAGTACATAGGGAGGCATTATTATGTGCGCAGCGCTAATGGGGTACGCCTTGCACATATTGCTGTGTTTGTATGTGGAGTATAATTTGTTGATATTGAATATAGTGTGGATTTATAAGTTATGGTTGATTTAATAGTTGAAAGGTAGTATGATTAGTGTATAATAATGTTGTAATATGGTTATGTAGTGTAACTGGTTAATAGACAATAATACAGAGTCGAAATGTAATGAGAGAGTGGCAGTTGATAAATTATAAGGTAAAGGATAGGACATAAACAAGGCGTATGTCAGATTGTGTCATGACAGATTTTCCTCCGTTTAACTTTCTAGTTTCATGGATAACAGGCATTATGCATTTTTTATCTTTGTTTTCCGGTACAAATGATGACCCTTTTTATTACACCCAGGCGCAATTACATCTTCCACCCATTATTATTCTAATCAAAATAAAGAGAAGCAATATAGGTAGCAACATAATTCTACATATACATAATGTGATCCAAATATCAAGCAGCAATTATTTTTATATATGCTTGTGTCATTTTGGAATAATTAATTATGTACCCGTGTAATGGGAAAATAGGTAATTATCACGTTAAAGCTGTACGGTCACGAGCATTAATGTATACACTTTGGTACCATGTCACAATAACTTTTTTGACAAATTGTACTGTAAGTCTCATTAAATGTCAAATATGTTAGTGCGACAGAGTCCTAAAGTGGGTACATTATATTGCTCATGACTGTACAACGCCATCTTGTGTTTGGTGAACGTAGCCTATTTGACATTTACATTTTTTTTTATTGCGCACTTACTTTCATATTAATATGCGCAATGTCAAATTGCAATAGTTTTTTTAACCCCCCTGTGCTGTAAAGGGAGTAAAGAAAACTAACACACAACTATGAACATAAATACCTAGCACCACGCCTGTATCCCCAAAGAGGTAGCCAGAGATGTACATAACATACATAAACAGCCTATATACGTCCCACTGCTGGGCACAGCCCCCCCCTCAATCAACCGGAGGGGGTATGGAGCATACTCCACCACGCTGCTCCAATGCGGGTTGGTGGAGGTGTTTTTACGGCTAATAGCCGGGACCAACGGCTTAATGTGCCCTCCGAAGCACGGAATCATCTTACTTTTTCGGACAATCAGGTGATTCAAGCCTGAAAAGAAACAGAGGTGTATTTAGCCTGAATAATTCTTCCTATTTTGTTTAGTGCTGATCGCAATGCTTACTTTGGAATTTGAACTATCGTTGTGAAATTAGATCTTAAGGTATACTATGACCTATGACTAATGAATTGACTTACTAAAGATTCCCAGCAGTGAGAGAACGGGAAAAAGAGGAGTAAAGATCTAGAAAACATACGTTGATCACTAACGGGGGTAGGTAGACTTACTTTTAGACCTGCAGTATCACTTTAATGAATACAATCCTTGATGTTGACGGGAGAGGGTGTATATTCGTAACTGTACACCTCTGCCTACCCCCTTGGGGGTACACGCGTGATGCTATGTTTTGTCGTTATGCTATTTTTTTTTCACTAAGACAGTGGGCTCTGCCATTATAGACGGCGATACGGCTCACCACCTATCACGTTGGTCTAACAGAAATCTCGGTGAGGTGTGGGTACTTAGTTCATCTTGCGATGGATGTACCTCTGATGTAGTAGTGAACTTATCGTAGAATTACCCATAAGCACAAGTGTAAATAAAGTTATACATTAATATCCTATAATCATCACCAATTTAAGAGCCACGCTCTTGTCGGTACAGCATTTTCCATGCTACTTTTTTAGGGAAAAATAGGGCAGTGGTTTCCCTCTTGCATTCCGCCCCGCAGTACTCTGTCTGACGCAAGTGGGATGGCGCCCAGAGTAGTCTATTACAAAGCCATACTAGGACTCCTGTCCTCCGCCTCTGAATAGTACTGAGAGTTACTGCTGCCCTATGTCAGGTTCCAGGTTACAGTCCCTCTGACTCGCCTGTTCCGTCCTGCATAGCCGTACCGATGGCTCCTATCTCCGCCTCTGCAACCGTTGAGGTCTTCATCCTTGCCCAGGGAGCAAAGGTTACAGCCAGACAAGTATGAGCAAATAGTTCATTCTTCAACTTTGCGCTACACTCGTCCACGAACTTTACGACGCACGGAACTCCGCGATAGCATATTAAAAGGTCGTCTTGTGCATTATAACCTGCATGGAAAAAAAAAAAAACAAATTTCGAGTATCATGTAAGGAGATCCTTCCTTATCACATGAAAGCTAAAAACCTTATCAAAAAAAAATAGAGTATTTTACGAAAAGTAATTATAAATTTGCAGTAAAGTGCCTATGGAATTTGAGAAGCAGTAGAGCTATCGTAGTTATCTGTTTGTAAAAGAGACGGGAGGAGAAGAGAAGAGAGGGGAGGGGACTGTTCTCATACAAAATGCACGTTAGGGCTTTTTTATCTTTTTTCTTCTATTCCGTGTATGCTCCATACCAAACAGTAGGCTATGCTGTTATATTTCCATCCTCTCCCTAGTGATATCCCGTTTTCACGGTCTGTTGACCAACCCTGAACATTTGACATGTCCGGCATTTTACAGAAGCGACTGTCTGTCTGATTTGTATCGTTTTTGTATTATTGACAGTGTGACGGCTTGCTTCTTAAACGGGAGCGCCGGTTCGAACCCCGGGGCCGGATTTGGACCAATCAGTTATTAATTTAACTTTAGTGCAGTTCTCGGCCATTATAGACGGCGATACGGTTCACCACCGATCACGTTGGTCTGACAGAAAGCGCGGTGAGGTGTGGGTACTTGCTGTGGTTTCATCTTGTATATAGTCGTGCTATATTGTAGAGTAACTTCATCAGGTTTAGTGACGTCATCGGAGATGAGTGAAAATACTCGAATTCTGAATCCTTAAAGCGTTGATCAACTTCTAATAGTGACTAACATCAAGGAATTGAAGTAATTGGGTCGTGTACTAGGGTCAAGATAAATTATGAAATTCTGATTTCTAAATAAAGAATTCTGATTTCTAAAACTAAAGAGTAAACCTTTTCTTTTTATTATTTAACTTTTATTATTAATGAATTTTAATCAAGAAATCGTAATAATAAGTCCGACATTTCATCACATTTTTTATGACGTCACTGTGAGCTTTTTCATACAAATTCCATTTTTGACTAGTAGGGAACTAGCCTATTGCAACTTAAAATTTAAAAGTAAATCTTATTTTTATATTTTGCTTTATAATTTCCAGCCTTTACGGCTGCGTGTATGAGCCGCAATTCTTTTTTCAAACCTATCTTTTTCACGACTTTCTTCCGAAACAAAAGATAGAACTAATTTTCACACCACACTGGCCGACTTACGTCGTCCCACATTAAATAAATCACCTTTTATCTTAAGTCCCCCTTAAAAACAAAGGTGACAAATATGCCCTTGTAAAAACAAGAGGAAGGTTCCCTTTTTATCCCTCACGTGAGTGGGGCTTGATAAAATTTTGGCCTCTCCCTCGACCGCAGGGATTGATTTTATGGCGTCACACAGATTACCTTCAGTAGACTGCCTTCAAGACATCTTTGATTTTGCATTTGCACTGATACAATTTGCCGTGAAGGCAAATGAATTTGTATATATTTTTTTTGTTTTGTTAATGTTAATTCAGATGATAATGATGTTGATTCTTTATGAGTTTGAATTAATGTTTAGATCAGAGATAATTGCACATTACACATTTTTTTTAACACATCTTTTTTTGAGATATTACGAGGTTTCCATTGCTATAATTGCCAAAATACCTAACAATATATTGGGAAGATAAGCAAGCATGTCTGTGTGTGGTGTGTGCAGTTTTCAGTAACACAGTTAGCTCGACCGTTATAGACTCTCAGTCACCACTTACTTGATTGTCCTAAACTAAGCTTCAGAAGACACTTTAAGAAGTTGGTCTCGGCTACTACCTACTGATGCGAGTACGTAGTCGTTACATGAGCCATGTCAGGGGCCTTTGGCGGCTCAATAATAACCCTGACACCAGGGTTGATGAGGTTGGTAATCTACCTCACAGCCCACACGATAGAAGACTCACCATCTATCACGTTGGTGTAACTCAAAGCTCGGTGAGGTGTGGGTACTTAATTCATCTTGCGATGATGTGTCTAGTGAGGGTAGTCTATGGTAGACCTCTTAAAGGGTACGGTTGGAACATAGAAACCCTTTAACTATATGTCCGTTTATTTTCTTACATTTTAGGTTTTAATAGAACATTTGAATAGACAAGAATTAAAAAAGAAATAAATGTTTATTATGAAGGTACACCACAGAACAGATAAAAAATAAAACACGGAATAACACATAACTTACAATCAAAACACGCAATAAAAACAACTTACCCATTTTTTTTTTGACGTGACTTATTGTTGATTTGCCGCAGATGGCATTAACTACTTGGCCGGACAAATGGGGAGCGCTGAAGGCTCTCACCCGGTACAACGTTAAAGACAACAGGCCTGAGGGTGTCCAGTTGGGCGCGAACCTGGGGTCAGGGCGTCGTCTGAGAGGAAACATATTTGAAAGAATTAATCGACCCTAGTAGGTCGATAGCGATAGGCGCTGATTGAGGGAAATCGTCGACCACGCCCTGAAACAACTTACACAAGAGAGTACAAATAAATAGTTAATAAGTGTTGTATGCCAATATTTAACAAGTTCTTTCACGCCAAGGTTACCTGGAAGAAATTTCTATTTAAAAATTAGGCCCGGATTGTGTCACTTTGTAACAGATTTTTTTATGTGTTAGTGCGTGGTCGTTACATGAGTCATGTCAGGGGCCTTTGGCGGCGCAATAATAACCCTGACACCAGCGTTGCTGAGGTCGGTCATCCACCTCGCAACCCGTATGATAGGATAAGAAGATAGGAGTATGAATTGTATTCGGTTCCTTAACGTTTCTCCAAGAAGACTATAATCTTGACTTGCCCAGGCGCAGTCAGGTAGAGGCGCCTGTCTTTCAAATAAAGCATCTGTTTAAATCTTAATTTAAGAAAACATTTCTTCCATCTACCACAAACACTGGATTTGGCAGTGAAAGTAAGCAAAAAAAAGGTAAGAACAGGCCTGGGTTCTGCATTCGGGTTCTGTACATTTTGCATTAAAATTATATCTCATTACAATGTGTCCAGAACATTTATTTATTGACACGTCATGGGCCGCTGTGAAATATGCAATAAAAATGTCTACTGAAGCATTCACAAATAAAATTGATATTAACTAAGATGTTCCCGATGGGGACATTGTCGAAATCACTTTGTGAGACTGTCCTTTATTTGGTAAAGACTTTTTAGGCTTGAATCACCTGATTGTCCGAAAAAGTAAGATAATTCCGTTTTTCGGAGGCCACGTTAAGCCGTCGGTCCCGGCTATTAGCCGTAAAAACACCTCCACCAACCCGCATTGGAGCAGCGTGGTGGAGTATGCTCCATACCCCCTCCGGTTGATTGAGGGGAGGCCTGTGCCGAGCAGTGGGACGTATAAAGGCTGTTTATGATTTTTATGTAACTAATAACTAATTTTCACACAAGCATCTCAGCTCTCAGCAGTTCCCGACGCGCTAATAAATATTTATTTATTTAATTTATGATACGCACAATGACCGTATGTTATACCATTACAGGTGTATACAACATTCAAGTTCAAATTTTAAATACATAATAAAACAACATGTACACTTGTTTTAGGTAACTTATAGCTAGAAGTTAAATAATAATTGGATAAAAACTATTAAAAGTAACGGTATAGGAAATTGAATATCGAATGTAAAACTCGTAATTTAAAGTCAGTGAGGGTTTCTTGGAAGATGTCGATGTTATTTGTACATACTTCGTTATACGTTAGCATACAACGGCGTCTGTGGTCCAGTGGTTGAGCGTTGGGCAATAAAATTTCACCCCTTTGATGGGGTTGGGGACAGCTTTCCACAAAATATTTTATTTTTATTTTTTTAAAGAACGTCTAGGGCCCTGTGCCGAGGTTTTTCTTACAGCTTCTTTTCCCCGGCTATACAGGTTGTGAGAAGCTGCAGTAGTTTTAGGCGGATGAGACGTTCGTTATGTAAAAATTGACGATTCAAAGTGTACCTATGTTACTCGCAAATAGTAATAGTAATAATAGTATGGATTGTTGACTTTTCACTAATCTATTTCCATTTGGGATTACGGGCTTTATGTTATCTTATGCGGAACCCTAAAATCCAAATTCCTCCAGCGTGGCTGCGTGGAAGCGTTCTGTAAATTAAATAACATAACATGCATAATAAAATGTTGCCTTTTTGTGGCTCATAAACAAAGTGGAGACGGATATCCGGTGAAATAGGGAGCGGTGGTTTCCTTAAATATTAAAAACATTTGCCAAAACGGAGATATGGTTTTTTTAACCGAACAATAGTGGTTTTTTTTTGTTTTAAAGTGCTCTTTTTGCTGAGAAAGTACAGCATGTAGGTAGAGACCTACATGCTGTACTTTCCCAGAAAAAACTCTTACTATATTTCATCACAGTTTATGTCTGATATCGTAAAAAAAGTTTTGTTTTTCAACCATTCCCTGATGTCGTAAAAACCGACAGAGGGTTTGCGTCCTTTCTAACATGTTTCATGGGCGATGGGCTAATCACCTATCACCATATCGTTAATCATATTCATCTAACTACTTCGTGTCAAAACCAACTTCTTCTTCTTCTATCGTGTGGGTTGTGAAGTGGATTACCAACCCCATCAACCCTGGTGTCAGGGTTACTATTGAGCCGCCAGAGGCCCCTGACATGGCTCATGTAACGTCTACTAACTTACATCAGTAAGTAGTAACCGGGACCAACGGCTTAACGTGCCTTCCGAAGCACAGATCATCTTTCTTTCGGACAATCAGGTGATCAGCCTGTAATGTCCTGTAATCAAACTAGGGATCAAAAAGTGATTTTCGTGTTGTGTCCCACCGGGATTCGAACCCGGGACCTCCGGATCGTGAGCCCAACGCTCAACCCACTGGACCACGGAGGCCAACACGGAGGTCAAAGCCAACAATGTCTCAGTTCATAGAAGCCGGGAATCCCCCGATTCACGCGCGTTTTCATAACACAGAGTAATTTTATTGCTTTGTTTTTTTCCTGATAGTTACTGTGAGTGTGGGTCTTGTAATTCACCAGCTCGCTTCTCAAACGGGGAGCGTCGGTTCTACCCCCGGTTCGCTTAAGTGCTGTTGTCAGTAACACAGTTGTCGACCATTACATACGGCGATACGGCTCACCACCTATCACGTTGGTCTAACAGAAAGCTCGTTAAGGTGTGGGTACTTATTTTACCTTGATGTACCTCTGACTACCCCAATTGGACTAGTCGTGAACTTATGTTATGTTAATGTCAGTAAGTACTTGACTGTTGTGTCTTATCTGTCAAAAAAAAAAAAACTTTAAACAAGGTTCCGCCACACCCCGCACACTTCATACAAAACTTCGTTTTATACGGACACTATACATTGACGTTATCGTAAACGTGCATCTGTGTGTGTGACGTCTGACGCCCATACGACTGAAGACTAAAGTAAGACTGAGAGGGGTGAGGTAAACCTAGCTCAGTCGCTGGTGGGGAGTGGAGAGTTGCCGTTCTATACGTAATACAACCCTGTATTACTTTGTTTATTTGTTATTTTTTTTGTTTTTTTTTTTAATTATTTTCCTATCCATACTTTTGCGACGGAAAAATCCACTTGATATCGACTCAGAATCATGGTCTGAATCATCCCTCAAAGTTTTCGTTACGATGTCACTAACACCCTGTATTATTCCTTACGTACGTAAAAATGTATCTCTCCTTCCGAGAAACTGTGAGGCATACTTACAATACAAGGAATAAAAATAAAATTGTTGTTCAAAATTCTAGATTAGGTAAATTAAATTCATCTTTTTTGGGGTTATGTATACGTTTTTACAATAAAATACCAGATAATATTTTAAATTTGTCAGAGAATAAATTTAAAGCTCACGAAAGCTTACTTTGTGTAAAAAAACTTATTATAAGATGAATGATTACCTAAATGATAAAAATGAAGATTGAGGAAGATTGGAGAGGATTTAATAACTATATTAAATAACTTGTAATGTACCCTCATTGATTTAAAAGATGTGTTGCTGTTGCAGTTTCTTGTCATTTCTTCTCCTCAGCCATAACACCTTGCGAAATGACGTAAATTCAAAAATGTTACATTGACCTTCAAAAAGTTCAATAAAGATTCTATCTATCTATCTAAGTTTATCCATGCTAATTACGTTGAATAAATGATTCTGATTTCTGATTTCTTATTCAATGGTATCGTCTAGGCGCCATATTATGTTCAACAAGGACCTATTCCAGGGATTCGATATCACGACCGGGGCGATAAGGATAAGACAGGAACGGCAGATGTTGAGATAACAAACCTGTCTGTTTAGTAGGCAAACATTGTTGGTCTATCAGGTTTTTTTTGCATCGCTCATGTTACGATATGACTGGTTTTTATTAAGTTATAGTGGGTAAATTCTTGTGGTTGCAGTTAAGAAACGATTTATTTACTCCTGTAAATACTTGGATGGAGCATAACCACACTTCTTTAAATGGGTTTTCTATTGCATCCTAATTTTCATTATCCTTACGTTTTTAGTACTATTTTTTTACCTTTTATGGGTTTTCTCTTGGCCCCAGACTTGCTCGAAGGCATTGACGACACCTAAGATCGAGGGAGCTCGCCCAGAAGGTGCCTGTTCACTCTGGCCTTTAAAGCACCCGGGTTATATGCATTCGGAAAAACAGAAGACGGCAAAAAATTCCACTCCCTAGCAGTGCGCATAATGAAGGATGATGCGAAGCGCTTTGTGCGAATAGTTGGGATATCCACCAAATAGGGATGGAACCCGGCCGTACGTCTGGAAGTCCAAAGATAAAGGGGGATGGTGGAATGAGCTCGTGTAGATCGCGGGCACACTCCCCGAAGTGCAGTCTGTAGAATACCGACATACTAAGTATCGACTGTCCTAACAAATATTACTCTTAGTATAATTTATCCTTAAGTTTTTCATCTCAACAATCGCGTGCTTTACGGTACCTCTATTTCCTCTTCATCTTCATAATCTATCTACTCCTTTTCTTCCATAGTATATGTAGTAGTTTAAGTAGTGATATTTATTTATTATAACAATTATAATTATGTGTATTATTATTATGTAGTTTATGTAGTCGAAAGTGTATTTATTTTTATATGCACAAGTATTCCCATGCTGCACTATCCCGCTATATTACTTAATATTTAATATCTCCTATACTTAAAGGTTGCCTGGAAGAGATTGCTACTTAGCAATAAGGCCGCCTATTGTACTAATTCTATTTCTCTTTTGTTTTGTATTTTGTTTTTTCCTGTTTGTGCAATAAAGTATTTGTTTATGTTTATGTATTGGTCACTTAATGCCTGTTTGATTCTCCCGGGTTATTGATTCATTCACTCATTCCTCGTTTGTCGTGTGCTGTCAACTTAATTCTGTCGGGTTATTGGGCAGTAGTTTTAGGTGGATAAGAAGTTCGTTATGTAAAAAATGACGATTCAATAACTATGTTACCTATTGAATAAAGATATTTTTGAATTTGAATGGTGCGATTCCCGATCGGGACATTGTCGAAATCATTTTGTGGGACTGTCTTTTGTTTGGTAAGGGCATTGCGGCTATTAGCCGTAAATAACACCTCCACCGACCCATAGTGGAGAAGCGTGGATTATGCGACATACCCCCACCGGTTGATTGAGGGGAGGTTTGTGCCCAGCAGTGGGACGTATATAGGCTAATCTGCCTAAGGACAAAAATATAACATAATCATGTTATATTTTTGTCCTTTGTCCTTTGTTCAAAAACCTTAGAAGTTTCAGATCAAGTTAAATTCTCTTATAATAAAGTTTTGTAGGTATGTGAACGAAGTATCTACTTTAGGAAGGAGTTTAACGATTTCCGGTTTTATTTGTCAGTCGTTAAGGATGGCAGTAAAGTTTTGAGGGTAGCCTCTACTTCGCGAATTATTGAAACCATTGGGATATTATTCGGGATTCATACATACATACATACATTTAAGCAGAGACTATATAATTCCATTTGCTTCTATCCTGACATACTTCTCTTGCTTCCTCCACATTCATCAATCGTTTCATACACGCAAGCCGGTTCAGAGTAGATCCTACTGAACCTTTTCCTGGTAGTATCCTATTAAATTCTGAATTTCTGATAACTGAATAGAGATCTAAAAATGATGAAAATTTAATCAAGGAAAACGTAATAATAAGTCCGACATTTTATTACGGTTTTCTGCGACGTCACAGGAAGTTTTTCATACAAATTCCATAGTATAATTTCGTATAATTTCTACACTAGTTTGTTGAAATGAATAGAATAGAATAAAATAGAAATAGTTTATTATAAAAGGGCGCCACACACAAAAAAAAAAGCTCGGAGCTCGGAGGAGCTCGGTGGCGCAGCGGTAAACGCGCTCGGTCTGCGATTGTTGAAGTTAAGCAACTTTCGCAAAGACCGGTCATAGGATGGGTGACGACAAAAAAAACTTTTCATCTCGAGCTTCTCCGTGCTTCGGAAGGCACGTTAAGCCGTTGGTCCCGGCTGCATTAATAACCATCAATCCGCACTGGGCCCGCGTGATGGTTTAAGGCCCGATCTCCCTACCCATCCATAGGGAAGGCCCGTGACCCAGCAGTGGGGACGTTAATGGGCTGATGATGATGATGATACAAAAAAGACAATAACATCTTATCAAATTTCTACTAAACAATTACAAAAAAAGCAAGACGGATGCTTGTCGAAATGATCATGAGGTGGTGGTGGAAATGCTGCTACTTGGTGATGGTGGCTTAACCGTGGTAGAGCCACCATGGTGTCTTAATGAGAAAAGGCCCTTACACTTCACACGCATACTTATTGTCCATCCCTTATCACTTCAGCGACCCGCCCACCTCAAAACCGCTATAAATTTTCCTTTTCTAATCAAGCATTCTGCAAATTAATTGGAAAATGGCCGAAATTAAATTCCATAGCGCCCGCTTGGGTAGACAGTAGAAGAATGTTATACCCCTAACATGTATTGGACGTACATAGAGAAAACGCGATCTATTTTCGTTTTCGGCGCCTACGACGCCTTAGGGATTTGGGTTAAGTGATAAGATCACAAAGGTTTTGAAACCGGAAAATATATATCCCATTTTGATGACAAATCGCCTAGAAATACTCGTAAAATACTTTAAGTATTTTTTTGACTGTTTTATTGATGGACTTTTGTTTTTTTTTGTGGAGGAAGCAAGAATTATGTCAGGATCGAAGCAAACGGTACTCTATAGTCTCCGCATACCCCGATGGGAAATAGGTGCGTGTTTATGCATGTATGTGTATATGTCACCGTAAAATTGTAAATAACGTTAGATTATAATCTATCGATTTGAATCTCGCGAGATTGTGAACTGTCGAATAATTATGAATCGTATCATATTGCTTACAATTTAACGTATTATTTTTCGGTAGATTATAATTTATCGAAGTGAAACCGTCAAATTGTGATACGAAACGCACCTCGCGTGCTAAACCATAGAGTTACAAAACTATTAGAGTGAGCATAATGTTAATTTGGGATTCTCTTAAAATGCATAAATGTTTTTGTCATAATTTTAATTATCATAATCCTTTTTGCATAACGTTTTTTAGCATAATAGTTTTACTTTCCCATAATAACATCTAGGAATACTGGTTTGTTAGGTATAACTTATTTTTGGGATTAATAAATAGATATTTTTAGAATAATAGTGTTTTGTCATAATTTTTACAAGGCATAACAGTAGGTTAGGGTGCGGCGGGGGTGGCCCTTGGGCCACCCCTATGCCGCCAGCATGTTTATCTTACACACGAAAAGTATACTGAATGATACGTTTCAGATTTTTTAATTTTGATACATTTTTTCTTACCATGTGATGTCAGAATTATTGATTATTTACTAAATAATTAATAAATACGTACTTGATTTCACAATCTTGAAGAGCATTTATTTTATTTGACTGACACCTGTGTTTTATTCCTAACTCTATGGACACAGAACGGTCTACTGTAAGGCCGACCAATCAGGGACAGCCGTCGGACAGTTGACAATTTGACAATTGTAAGATTGTGATTTAACAGTTTTACTTCGATAGATTATAATCTGACGAATAATAATACGTTAAATTGTAAGCAGTATATTACGTTTTACAATTTTTCGATAGTTCACAATCTCGCGAGATAGATTATAATCTAACGTTATTTACAATTTTACGGTGACATATACAATACAATACAAATACACTTTATGGCACCAAAATAAAAAGAAAGTAAAATAAAAAAAAGAAAAAGAGATAAAAAAAGAAAAAAAAAGAAAAAGAATGAAAAAAAAGAAGAGAAAAAGAGAAAGAAGAAGAAAAAGAAGAGAGGAGAAGAGAAAGAGTGTATGTATTGATGGATTTTAATTGTCTTAGCAAAGTGATATCTTTAATAAACTGAATTTAATACTTCCGATAAGACAGGGCGCAGGGGGCCGGGGGGTTATTATTTTTATGCTTTTGGTTTGTTTTTGTTTTGGATTTTTGTTTTTTATTTTTTCTGTGTATTGATTTCCGTGTGGTTTCTGTCCTGTGTTGAATGTAATGTACCTGGCTGTCTGTGTCTGTGGTGTCCGGACGTAAACAATGTTTCTTTCTTTCTTTTTTTTCTTTCAAATCGGCGCGATGTTGTTTTTGATAACAGACTATTTATACTTGATCACGGTGAAGTTTAGAAGCTGGAGATGGTCACTTATGTAGTTTTTATGTTTTTTAACACAATATGTTATACATGTCCGTACGCATACTTCTTCTATCGTGTGTGTTGTGAGGTGAATTACCAACCTCATCAACCTTGGCGTCAGGGTTACTATTGAGCCGCCAAAGGCCCCTGACATGGCTCATGTAACGACTACTTACTTACATCAGTAATTGGCAACCGGGACCAACTGCTTAACGTGCCTTCCGAACCACTGAACTTACTTTTTGGACAATCAGGTGATCAGCCTGTAATGTCCTAACCAAACTAGGGATCACAAAGTATTTTTTTAATATGTCCCCACCGGGAATCGAACCCAGGACCTCCCGTGATCGTGAGCCCAACGCTCAACCACTGTACTACGGAGGACGTACGCACACTTGAAGAGCACAATCGGAAGAGCGCGAAATGGGTCGTTGGACGAATGAATGGATGTATGGGAATGGATATAGAAAGAGCAGGAGATTCAGGCCTCAAACTGGATGATAGCGGCAGCTGCGCGTCGGCGGCGGCGGTGCGGGCAGCGGCGCGTTCAAATGCTAAGATTTATATTGAAGTGTTCTCGATGGCAGCGGCGCGGGGAGCGGGGTACGAGCGGTGCGCTCTAGTCGAGCGGTGTCTCTGCGTTTGAGTTGACGTAGTGACGTTCTGTAGGGATTCAGATCTTCTTTTGCCCATAATAAATCGTACGGAACAAAAGAACTACAATCGAAAATGCGTTGTCGCCGTTTCGACATCGCGCTCATTTGACACACAACTCTATACCGCCGCAACACCGCGTGATCTGGCCGCTGGCATTGAGAACAGCTATCGCCGCCGCGCCGCCCCCGCTGTCATCCAGTTTAAGGCCTCAAAGTGCTAACTGATAACTAATTACTTTAACAAAAACTAAAATACCCGCTACATCCTCTTACTTGTAACACCATTGCCCCCTAAAATTAAAGGTGATTAAGTATCGTATTGTGTGAATGAAATGACTTCTAATTACGTAGTAGGTTACGAGTTGTTTGATTATGATTACTAATGATTGTACGATTATAACATACTTTGTTAACTCACCCCCTTCGGGGTAGACTGTTAAACTGTAGGTGATAACCTGTTGAATAATACACACAACATCATGCCTGTATCCCCGAAGGGGTAGGCAGACTACATTAGTACTCACTCTTCGCCAGCTATATTTAATTGCCAGGTAATATAGGGCGATCGTCAGCGTCATTTTCCTAGCATTATCCGGTTTTTCACAGGGTCCGCTTACCTAACCTGAAGATTTAACAGGTCCGGTTTTTTTACAGAAGCGACTGCCTGTCTGACCTTCCAACCCGCGAAGGGAAAACCAGCTCAATACAGGTTAGGTCACCTCCGAAAAATGTGGGTTTCCTCACGATGTTTTCCGTCACCGCTGAGTTCGTGATAAATCATTAATATATGGCGATCTTATTGCCATTAAGAATCTTGGAAACCACTTGATATCAATAACCTATGATCCAAACACGATTCAAATTGATAAAGTCGTGTTCAGTGTAATCTTAAATAATAATATCGTCGTTTTAGTAAAACAGTCGCCTCTTAAGAAGTGCATACCCTTCGTAAGATGATCTAAGTACCTGCGCCTCACCGAGCTTTCTGTTACACCAACATACAGTCATGAGCAATATAATGTACCCACTTTAGGACTCTGTCGCACTAACATATTTGACATTTAGTGAGACTTACAGTTCAATTTGTCAAAAAAGTTAATGTGACATGGTACCAAAGTGTATACATATTAATGCTCGTGACCGTACAACCTACACGACCAACATGTGTTATATTACTAGCTTTTGCCCGCGACTTCGTCCGCGTTGCGTGTTATAAAAGAGAAATATTTGTGTGTGTGGGAGTGCATATCAAATTTCAAGCATAACTTATGCAGTTTAGATTTTTTCATACAATTTTTCTTTCCCGCTAACTCCCATTTTTCAAAATACAGCCATAACTAAACTTTATATTTACTAAGGTAATACATACTAGATTGAAAACATCTATCTTACGCGGTTTCGATTTTTTCATACAAATGTTTTTTCCCGCTAACTCCCGTTTCCGTGGGAATTTTGCAATATCCTGTTGCAACTAAGCTTTAAGTTAACTAAGGTACCTGCATGCCAAATTTTAAGCGTCTAACTTAAGCGGTTTAGATTTTTCATATCAAAGGATTTTCCCGCTAATTCCCGTTCCCGTGGGAATTTCCGGAATTCCTTTCTTAGTGCACCTCTACGGTACCTAAGCTACGTCCCTTCCAAATTTGAAGTGCCTACGTTTTACCGTTTAGGCTGTGCGTTTCAGTCAGTTTCTCCTTTTATATATTTAATAATAATAGAAGATTCAAGATAGGTTTAGGATAGGTTTTAGATTTTTGTGCTCAATAAAGTATTCTATCTATCTATCTAAGATTCCACTAAATCAAATAAGAAAAAAAAAATAACAATAAATTGTTCTGTGTATACATTGAATAAAGAGCCATTGAGTGACAAGACAGAAATAATACTTTTTTAGCAAAGGAAGCCACAGTAACGGAAATACTTATTTGTTTTAACAAAATACTACTTACAATGTGAATAAACTTTCTTGGTTCATTTATATTTAATTTTAGAAGGTTATAAAGCTTTTTGTTTCTTAAATAAATACACCATCCCAAGAATAGAATATAATTATTTTAATTACTTCACGAAACTTTATAAATTATACATTAAGTAACATTAATATTGCAAGTGGAGTAACACGAAAAACAACGGAAAGATCCAGAGGATGAGCCCGGGTTCAAAGTTCAAATCTCGGTGAAGACCTCCGAAAATCATTTTTCAGAAATGGGGGTTTCCTCACGGTTTGTTTTTTCACCGCTGAGCAATAAAAAATAAAAAAATAAAAAGAGTTTTATTTATGTAAATCTATAACAAACAAGTTACAGGGGCTTCCTCAAAAGTAGTCGGATGACACGTCTTGTGATGGGAATGCCTCGCTCGTCCAATGCAATCAGTAAAATTTGATTTACACTATACTGTCTAGGCTTATCCAAAACTTAGGTAAATTAAACATCTACGTGTGCTTGTATTGTGTGTGTGTGTGTGTGTGCGTGTGTGTGTGAGTGTGTCTGTCTGTGTGCGTGTGTCTATCACTACCCGTTGTTAACAGACTTATAATTACGCGCTAGTACGCACGTGATAATAATTTATGATCCGAACATGAACTCGGAAATAAATTCTGGTTTCGATCCCCCAACGTCACAGTGAGAGTCAAACGGTCTTCCGTCTCGGCTACCCCTACTCTTTATGACCGAAATATGGCAATGAAACCTTCCTGACCTCCCCAAAAAGCCGTATAGCTTAAAGAAACGCGCAATAATAAATTTACTTCGGAAATGTTTTAAGTAAAACTCCCTTTTTCGCCACCCCTTTCAAATATAGCAGGCTTTTAGTACGAATTACAATGTTCACTCCGTAAGTGAATTTTATGGGGCTTTTTAAAACGAGAAACGAATGGTTTCAGGAATTTCCATCGTTAGTTCTAAAGTGGGTGTGAAATAAGTGTTTTTCACTTGCGTTTGTGTAGGTTTTAATTTGGGAAGTGTGGAGTTGTTTTTGACAGAGAATATTTATGCTAATTAATGTTTTAAGTCTGCCAAACTAATGCGATTAAGCTATTCGTGTCTTCATATCGCATCGTAATCTTTGCAAGGAGTATTATAACATAACAGCTCACGATCCCAATTGGGGTAGTCAGAGTGTCTTTCACTAGCGTTTGTGTAGGTTTTAATTTGGGAAGTGTGGAGTTGTTTTTGACAGAGAATATTTATGCTAATTAATGTTTTAAGTCGGCCAAACAAATGCAAGTGTCTTCATATCCCATGGTAATCTTTACGTGGAGTATTATAATATAACATAAGCTCACGACTATATCCCAATTGGGGTAGTCAGAGATATGTCCATCGCAAGATGAACTAACTACCCACACGTCACCGAACTTTCTGTTAGAACAACGTGGCGGTGAACCGCATCGCCGTCTATAAAAGTCGAGCCAAATATGTTAGTGAAAACTGCACTTAAGATTAATAACTCAGAGGTGCAACCATAGGACTACAGTGCCTATTATAACATATATTAAAATACGTACATACATAAACTCACGCCTATTTCCCGTTGGGTTAGGCAGTGACCAGGGAATTCCACTTACTACGATCCTGACACCACTTTCGCTTCTTCCACTTGTGAGAAGACTTTATGCATGCTCGTCGGTTTAGAGTACTCTTACCTGGTCTTTCTTTAAAACATTCTGGATTTCAACGCGGTACGTACGCGGAGGCCTTCTTAGAAACTATCCTCAGTCCGAAATTTGCATTTAAAATTAATTTGAAATTTAAAAACCCCCGACCAAAAAAAGTACGCTATTACCTATTATGACACGCAAGCTAGTCGGAACTCCGACCTTCGAGTCCTATCATCCGACCAGCTCAGAGGTTTCAGTTTTCCAGCATCAGGTCCTCGTCCATTAGAAACATAAAGAGACCTAGTTAAGACAAATCCAACGAGCCCAAACTTGATGGGTTTACTAAAAGGCAGTCCAGGGTTACGTCTCCTATCTTCGATCTCTAACAGCAGACCAGCTCAGTGGTCCCAGAAGACATTAGTGTTTCAAATGTCAGATCCTATCACATCTATCGTGTTATATTCCTATCACACCTAACAAACGACCTGATGACCTTGAAGACCTGAACCGATTTCCATCAAACATAGCTAAGAACATTCTCGACTGATATACCTTTCAAACAAAAAAACCGCATTAAAATCGGATCATCCCTTTGGGAGCTACGATGCCACAGACAGATACATACACATTTACACAC